>NW_016157113.1:243910-287443 GCF_001687245.7 Rhagoletis zephyria
TTGCCGCCCTGTGGTGGTGGCGGGAGTCGTCGCAGTTGAGGTCTGCGACCGAGCAGCGCAACACGGGCCCTCGAAGTTCCCAGTCCAATCTCGCAAGGTACGCAGACCTCAGCATGCCCTAAAGTGGCACCAGCCAAGGCAGGTGTTGCACTTGACTGATGTCTCATTACGGAATATCCTGGTCTGACATGCCGTGCAGATTGTAGGAGGAGCCAGGAGTTGTTGTCGGCGGCGTGTGGGGAGTGGTGCGGTTGTGTGTGTTATGTGCTCTGTCGTGGCTGCGGTATGGTCTGTGGTGTTATTATGTTGTTGTGCTGTGGTGACTGTGTGAGGCTGCTCAGGTGGACTGAGGTTAGCCGTGGAGGCTGCTCTGTTTGAGTAACAGGGGGCCACGTACGTGGTCCACTGTCGATGTGTCCGTACTCTTGAGCAGACTCTAAGGTGACTCCACCCCTCGCAGGCATTACACTTGACTGAGGTGGAGTTGTGGTGTAGTCGTTACTGGCATATACAACAGGTGTAGATTTCTGGCCCTGGGTTTGACTCGATGCCAGCCCTGAGTAGAAGAATACGTAGTGAATGTAGCCCTATGGACGAGCAACTTCTGAGATACTTCGCCGACCTAAACGGGGTTAGATCGCCGAAACAACAGCCCTTGGTCGGGTAAAACCCGTGTCATTCCGGTACGTAGAACCGGCTGTCGTGGGAATGTTATAAGCACTGTAGTTACGTACGGTGGGAAATTTTAAAGTTGCATTTTTTTTTGTTATTTTTTCCATAAAAATATGGTTTCTGGTTTAACCAAAACCATATAAATCAAACTATACACAGCTATGAAAAATTTAACAAGTTTTGATTCAAATTTTGAGCTTTTTTATTATTTATTTTTATTAGCTTATTAAATTTTAGTATTATAAAGTGCAAGTTTTAGGCGGATGCAAAATCGCGTTGATTTTAAATTTTTTTGTCTGACGACTTTTCCGTTTTTGTAATATAACAAGTGCAATTTATAAAAACTGTTAAGGTAATTAATTTTTTTTTTTTAATTTTTCTTTGCAAACGGTATTGCGCATTTTCTTTCATACGAATTTCATGGTTATATGAAAAAAGTCATCACAAAAAAATATATATACATAAAAAATCAAAGCGTTTTTTTCAGCCGCTTAAAATTTGCACTTTATAACACTAAAATTTAATGGGATAAAAAATTGCATACTAAAAAATCCGGTTAAAAAGCTCAAAATTTTAATGAAAATTTGTTAATTGTTGTTCTACATACATACATATGTAATCCTGTGCGTTGGGTAACCTCTTACACGCAAAGCTCATTCAACAGATTCCTTATGTGACAACTCTCATGCAATGCCAAGTATGCATAACTGAGCCATAATGCGAGTACTGTTGCGTGTTGGCGCTGAGTAGTAATGATCTAAGCTGAAGGAAGAAAGAAATTAATAATTGAATTACATAAATTATCGTTTTTATCTAAATGTTTGTTGTTTAATTGTGTCGTGGCCGGTGTGATAAATGCGATAATTTCCAAGTAAACATTTCTATGTCATGAGAAAATATTGCGAGTGCGATTTTTTTTAATATACATATGTACATGTGCCGCATACGTACAAGAGCATTCACTTTACTTGCAATTCATTTGTTGCCTCTAGTTTTCTCATGAGAAGTTCATATTTAACCACTAACTATCATGTGTCGAAGATAATTAAAACGCTGTAAGTAAATATGTACATAAATTGATACATATATGTAGACAAAGAACAACTTAAGTCTATAATTTACGGAAAAACAAAATAGCATAACTCGACAAAGTTTTTTTTTTACCGTTTATTGCATATTTTGAGGTAATCCGTTTTTGAAAAATGTCTGTCCACGTTTAATGTCAAACCTTTTGTTTGGAGCTTTGTTATGCCTACTATCAAACAACCAAAATTTGCCTCAAAGCGCAGTTACCCACGGACGTAAAAACGGAGAACGTGTCAGCTGACACGATCCATCTTATGGGATCCGCGTGTTAACAAAAACTCACCACCGCATGACCGTGACGTAGACGTTGCTTCTCTCTCTTTCTATCAACAACACACTTGATATGATACTTCTACGCTACGCTACGTACACGTTCGTAGGTAACCACGCTCTCAGCTGACACAATTTAAGCGCAAACAGTCAACGACGTAGCGTAGACGTAGGTTGACGCAGACACGATCTACCTTATGCGATTCGCGTGTTAACGTAACCGCCGCGTGGCGGTGACGTTGCCGTTGCTTTTCTCTCTCTCTATCAACAGTAATTTGATATGCTGCTGCGTACGTACGTTGGTACGTCTATGCTACGTCGTTGACTAACTGCGCTTTTTATCTTATGGGATCTACGTATTAACAAAAACTCACCACCGCATGACCGTGATGTAGTCTCTCTCTTTCTATCAAAACAGCAAACTTCTTATGTTTCTACGTACACGTTCGTGAATAACCGCGCTCTTAATGAGCGCCAAATCCGTTGGGAATTCTTCAAACTCTGACAGTAGGAATGTATGCTTCCATTGTATCAAACTTGTGTATGAATTCGACTTAGAGCTCAGTTAGTCAACGACGTAGCGTAAACGTAGGTTGACGTACGTAGCAGCATATCAAATTTACTGTTGATAGAGAGAGAGTTTTCGTTAACACGCTAATCCCATAAGATAGATCGTGTCTGCGTCAACCTACGTCTACGCTACGTCGTTGACTGTTTGTGCTTTAATTCACGCATTTCTATCGTCTCTTTTTCCCCGAAAATGTATGACATATTGTGAAAATGCACGTAAGTCGAATTACGCAAAAACCAAAAAGCCTCCAAATATTTGCAAAATAGGCTTTTTCAAGCATTATCTTAGATTTGTCAGCCTTGGTTATAATACATAGCTAGAGGTAAGTTCGAGAGCGACAGAATAATGCGCTAAGATGGGGCTTTAAGCCAAACCGAAACGCTAATTAAAGCTTTTACCAGGAGGAGGGCTCTTCGTGGCAACCGTAGGTGGAGTTGCAGTTAGTGCTAGACATTCTTTTTCATATCGAACACCAAATTTGGTGTCACACTTTCGATTGGCTTCAAATTTTGTTATGGGTTCTATACATTAAATAAGCTAACACGTGTGCGAGGAATTTTTTTTTCGCTTTTTTCTTTGGGGATATGATCTATTAAAATTTGCATTTTTTCGTGATCCTGACTAATCATGTACTCCTTCAAATCGTTATATCTCGGGTTCTGTCCATCGTAGAGACTTCATCTTAGCGTCGTTTTAAAGCTAAAGAAACGTGCTTAATATTTCTATATATAAGATGGTCAAGATTGTCCTAAAGCTAACTTAGCTATTAATAGTTGAATTTTTGAAGTTGATTTGCATAGTGAAGACCAGTAAATTAGGGATTTATAATTACACCATCGTAATCTTTGGTTAATTCTTTATAAAAACACGTGATTAAAAAATGGGGGTTTTTCAAGAACTATTTTTAAAATATTTTTCTTTATGAAGAGATGGTTTATTTTGTGAGAGTCCACAATTTTTTGTAATTTTTTTTCCAAAACTTATCTTGAGATATATTTAGTAAGGTATTAAACATCCGAGTTTTTGCAAAAATTCAAATTTAATTGCAGATTCCGATAGAATACCTATCCAGGTATAATATTTGTACGGCAAAATTTTTCTTTAAGACAACAAACCCCTAAAAATAGGCGTGACAATTGTAGGACTAAAGTTTGCAAAACGGATTTCGTTTGCGGATTTCGGCAGAATATCATTTCGTCAACCACATTTGTTCCACAACTTTTTCAATCAAAGAATATTCTAGAAATGGGCGTGGCTATATTAAAACCGAAGTTAAAAAATTTAGACTTAATTGTGAATTTCGCCAGAATATCTATATAGCGACATTGTGAGCTTGATTAAATAATAAGCTACGTAAAAATCTTTTTCAATGAAAACAGATAAAATGTCTCAAATGAGATCATCCACGTTTGTTGATAAACATTTTTAAGGACATGATTTCAGGATATGCAACTTGAATGTCCGGGCCCTTATTAAGGGTCCTCTGTCCTTTGGTGGAGATCTTCGAAAAACTCGTGCAAATTTAGTGAAGGATTTGTATTGGAGTCGTCGATGATCGTCATGTCATACGAATGGACGAAAACGCTGCAGCCCTAATAGTATTGGATGAGGCATCTGCTGCTTTCCTCTACGTTGGAAAGGGCAGGGAGAGGGACTTAGCTTTGCTTCATGTGTCTAATCTAATCAGCTGTTCTAGCAAAACTACTACTTAGTTGATATAGTTCGGGACTATCTCGACCTTTTTTGGGACTAGTTCGTGATCATTTCGGGTGCAGTACTAAACGATTTCTGGACAAGTTGAGGAATTTTCGGGTTTAGTTCCTGTCTACCTGTCTAGTTCGGAACTCTTTCGAGACTAGTTTTGGACTTTTTCGGGACCATTTCGGGTTTAGTTAGGACGGGACACAGATGTTTATACATCAAACTTTATGACTACCTTTTTTTTTGTGTTTGTTACCTTTTTAAAGATTTTATCGTATCGCATTTGCTTGAGCGCGTGTGCTTTTTATCGTTAACATATCGAATACGATATCGTATCGCATCGGTAGTATCGCGCCTGTTTGAGGTCACCTTAAAAGCTCTATTCTGTTTGAGTGACAAATTCTTGTGACAGATTTTATTACGGAAAAATATATGAAAAACTTTAAATTTATCAGTAAAAAAAGGCGTGCCACCTATAGAGAATTGGGCTATAAGTGTAATTTGGTCTAACTGTAACTCTCGATCTACCTGATGATCTAGTTTTGAACGTGTTTATCCAGCTGCTAATATTATTTGGTTTTGTATCAGACGAAAATGACCAGAATACCTCACAGATTTACTAAAGAAAATCTTTCATTAACTAAAAATAATTAACAATAAAAGTAAAATAATTAAAGAATTTCGGGAACTGGTAACATTCTCCGAGACTTTACAGAAAATCTATCGTCGCGTTTTTGAGAAATCGCATTCTAGATTTCAGTCGCGATTTTCCAAAACCTGTCGAAATTAACATACGACAATCTTTTATCCAGGCGACGGAATGTTTGTATGTATCTAACTATATGCCAGCGCAGTGGTACATGTGCGGAATAATTCTCGTATAAATTATGCCTCAACATCTTTTTATTTGTTCTTGTTTTATCTGTTAGCTTTTTCAATTCTACTTTGCTGTGCCATTTGTTTTTGTCCGTAATGTACTCCACTTGGCAGAACTCTCATTTCTATTTACAGCTGATACTTATGAGCGCTCCCGCCGCTGTTTATATTCGTCTATCTCTACTTTTATTCGTATTTACTTATGTTTTTATTGCTTGAATTTATGTATTTGTTTTTGTTTTTTGTTTCCTGCAAGTGCACACCTCAGTGTCTAGAATGTAGATACTTTGTTAGAAGAGGGATGGGATATAAGCTATTCTAGACATCAACCGCACTCCCCCAACTGGCACTTCTGTTGTCGCTCAAAACACATAACAGCTCTTTGCCAGTTCCACGACATAAGTACTCGGTAGAAAGATGGACCGAAACGAACTTTAAATCACAACATTTACATATACTATAATATAGTACATATTATGTCCTTAGGTATGTGTACATGTGCATACTATAGACTGCCGTAGATGGAGAATCAGAGCCAAAGAGATACATAGATAGTTAGGCAGTCATATGAAAAGTAATAAAACCAGTGAGCCAGAGTATCAACATAGCGAACAGTATACATTCTGTATATGGGGAAGTAAGGTGATCGGCCCGGTTTTTCAATCCCGGTTTTATAGCGATAGAATTTTGAATTGCGAAGGCAGAAAGTAGTGAGTGCGAAGAGCTTAAGATGCTGACATGCAATAGCTCGGCTCGAAAATTATATCAGAAAATAAGGCCACAATCAAATGGTTTCAAGACCAGGCTAGTTCTTGCAAAGATGGACAGAAAAATCTGATAAGAGACATCTAGAGTACATTTAAGATATGCAGGGAAAACTTCTCAGCGCTTGCGAAACCAGTGGTACGATTGATGAAGAAGAACCTATATCATTATATAGGAACGCAGATTACATACCTCCACTAGACGATGACAGGGTGAGGACAGCAATAATGCAGCTTAAAAACAATAAAGACCCTGGAGCCGACGGTTTACCGGCTGTTCAAGGCCGACGGCCCAGAGCTGGTAGGGTATATGTATCAGCTTTTAAGCATAATTTGATCTGATAACTGCATGACCGAATATTAAAATCTCAGTGCACTTTGCCTAATCCACAAGCAAAAAGGATCCTACTTCTTAGTATCATAGAAAGTCAAACCGGCGATTATATGCGAATACCTAAAATACTTCATGAACCAACTTATTTATTACAGCTTAGCAGTGAGGCCTAAGATCTGGAAAATCCATCATTCAGATATCCGCAGTGCTGGAATGGCTTCAGAAAAACAAATCAATAAAGACCAGCTTTTCGTAGATTTTAAGGCCGGTTTTTTATATTACAAAGAGGAGCTGACTCTACGAAGCTAGTATACATACATACATATGTAAATTAGGGATTACGGCAAAACTTTTTTGATTTTTCTGTATAGACAAACATGCCCTGCAACGACTGCATCCCTCAAAGAATCCAGTCACAGCGGCTTCAAAATCTTGTGCAAGGTTTGTGGTAGGTCCAGGTTTTTTGGTATTATATAGTCGATGACCGACTCTTTCATAGCAGATGGGTCTACTAAGAATGGCACTGAGTCCCAAAAGCCTTTCTTTGCACAACGCTGCTTTTTTGGTAAAAAAATCTATCGGTATCAAATCTGGCAGAACGGTCAGATCCGAAGTTTAACCCTTCTGCATTTTTAACACGATAAAAAGCTAGTTCTCAACTTAATCATAAAGGTGGCAAAACAAAAGAACGAAAATATTCCCTAGGGCAGAGATTTAGTTGACACTGATCTTAAGTACTTGTATCACAAATTTATCAACGAGTGTATGTAAACTGGTTGTTTGCTACATATATGTTTGCAAGTTATCCAATCGACCACCCTACTACTCGTAGGCGACATAGAAAAAATAGCAATAGGAGCAACAGTTTTCGTATGCGGGTATCAACAGCTGAAGCAGAATCAGCAGTCACATAAATAACAACTACATATGTATGTACACTTATTTATATATACATATATACAATGGATCCACTAGCTCAGACGGCAACGAAACCAGTCGTTTCGAATCAGTTGAAGTCTGGTTACGAACGGTGAAGGTGTTGGTGTCGCGTGGAGCTCTACATAAGTAAAGCGTTCAACCCAAAATTGTACGTAAAATAAAAAAAACCATTTTAAACGAAAAACACAGTTCAGTTTTATGCTGCAAATATAAGTGGAAAAGGTCCTTGCAAAGAAATGTATAAAAAAGTAATTGCTATATGAAAAATATTTCATTACGAAGGCTCCCAAAAGAGACAGCGCCCAAGACACGTTATCGCCTACCGGCAAAATTTGAATGGAAAACTGTGCTAACGAATAAATAAAAATTGAAATAGCTAGAGAGGCTTTGAGAAAATGCATAAATGCATATATACTATGTACAAATGTATGTATGTCAATGCATACATTTTTATTTATATGTATAAATACAATTTTTTTCTAGAAAAACGTGATTTCATTTATGGGAATACACGTATATATGTATAAGCTTAATATCCTACATCCTGCAATATTTTGAGGAAAGAACTTGCCCGTAATTTTTTTCTAGAACTAGGTGTTGTTCTAATGGTTATTTAACCTGCTCTTAAATAGAAATATTTCCATCATATTCAAGTTGAAAAGCCGGTAAATTCAAGGCGCACGCCGTGTTCAAGTGATGAGATGGCTATGATGAACCTCTGTGTGTACTTCTGCCATGAAAAATCTCCTCATTTAGGGTGACCAGACGTCCTGATTTATCAGGACATGTCCTGATTTCAGGGTTGAATTAAAATGTCCTGACTGATTTTTCATTTGTCCTGATTTTTACAAATCTGACCTTTTTCCTGTGTAAACATATCGCTAGGCGCTTTTTTGTACATCGGTCACATAATAACATCGCTGCAAAACTCGATTGACTGAAACTACAATACACGTACAGAATTTTTTGATTGTCACTAACGCATAAATAGAAAACTACTGTGTCAATGTAGATACAACCAAGGCATAACAAGGTAGAAGTGATTTCGACATTTCTCTCTTTTGAACTGCGACTAAAATGTCAACTCTTAACCCTATACTATTCAAAATTTTAATTTTTTTAATATAAATTTTCAATTGTGAGCTGTGCAACTGATTTTAAATACATAATAAAATGAAAAGGAATTATGGACGGTATGTTGTGTTTGACAAGAGCCAGGACAACAAACTTGTGCGTTATTTTAAAACTCCGAAGTATCAATGCTTCATTAGGAGACTCTTCACGTGTGCGCGAAGACCATTTTAGTGCCAGTGACTTTATTTGTTGCCCATCGCAGCCGGGTATTTCTAAGCGGACGCGTTTGTTCCCAGGTGCAGGAATTATTATACCGAATATGAAGAGAAAATTTTTCACTCATATACATGGATAGACCAAATTTCAAATGGTGGTCTAACAAAACCTAAACCGGAATTCCTTGTTGACATAAAGAAACTGAAATTAACTTTTAATAAATTTAATGGAAAGGAAATTTCGAATTGCAAAAATTTAATAGCTGAACTATTGAAGTTAAGTTCTGATGTAAATTTAGAATAATCAAACCTTTTTTTAAATGTCTAATATACTTTAGAATTAAGTTTTTGAATAAAATAGATAAATGCTTAAAAACATTGGGTAAAACATAGTAAAAGCAAGAAAATTGGCAAAATGGGTTTATAAATGAGTGTGTTTCACTAAGTGTGTAATTTTGTGTAAGTATGCATTTCCAAATTTACATTAAAACGAAAAGGCAATACCTAAAATGAAGCTGATTCTAATGAGATTTTAAAAATTTTCATATCCACAAGAACTTTCATTTCAAAGATATTAGCCCGTAGTTATAGTCAAAATATAGTCGACTCTAAAGTTAAAAGCCGCGTTTTTTGACAGATATCCCATTGAAAGTTATGTCAAAAAGCTGCTTTTAACTTTAGGAGTGGACTTTATTTTGACTATAGCTACGGGCCGTTGAGTTTTATCAAATAAATGCATAACAAAGGGTTAATTTTTTTGCTTACATTTTTTGACACTACAGTCAGCTATGAGAGAGCTCGACTGAATTGTCACTTCTACCTTGTTGAATATGCCTTGGATACAACTGGTTTGTTGCCAGCACTATGGCAAATGAAGATGCCATAAGATATGCTATTGAGTCTTTTGACAGTTTCAAGTCGCCCGGTCAGGATGTCATCGTACTTATTGTTTTTAAAGGTGTTAAGCTTTTGTGGCGACCTTGCCTACATCCAACCAGTGTTGCCAGAACTGTGTGGACCAACCGGCTAAATTGGCAAATAAATCCGGCTAAAAACGGCTAAAATGTTTCAACTAAACTTCACATGTTTTATTTAAATAAATCACGAGAAAAAGNTTCGTTTAAAATAAAAATAAGCGAAATCGGCCCAATTTCATACAACCCTGCCTGACATAAAAATTTTCTCCACGATAAGGCTATTAGCCATTTTTAACAGATTTTGGGTCGCTTAGTCAAAAATGGAAACATGTATACATATTTGAAATTTAAGAAAACAAGGCAAATAGTAAAATCGGCTAAAAACGGCTAATTTTTTTCTGCAAAACGGCTAACAAATCGGCTGCCGGCTAAATCGAAATTTCTCCGGCTGTTTGCTATCGCAACCGGCTAAATCTAGCCGGAAAACGGCTAAAATGGCAACACTGCATCCAACAATTCTCAACTGAGAACTCTCAAATCTCACAATTGAGCGTAAAAACTGAAGTCTGATGGAAAAGAAAGTGATTGTGCTAACTTTCAAAAATGCAGTGTCCTGATTTCTCCTTCGACTCATCTGGTTATCCTATCCTCATTAGATCCATTTGTTGTTCGCAATAGAGCTGCAAAATTATCGATATTCGTTGTTCTCGTTGACTAGTTCTTATGATGAAATAATGTTTTTGAATAAAACACAAGCAAAACAGATAAAATTATAGCATTTTTAATTGGTAGTGCTTCGAGTGCCTACCTGAAACACCGTGTTAAGAGTGTCTTCTGCCACCATGCTGCCGGTGCATAGGACACAATTGGATGGACGATCTCACGGTAGAGCCACCTTATCGGTCTTAAGCTCAATCTCCATGTTCTTCAAAAATGTTTTGAATAAAAGTCTTCTTTTTATGAAAGGTAGTCAAATTCAGCGTTACTAGAACCGCTGATTTGATTTGCCTTGGAACAAAAATCGTCGTATGGGTAAAAGATTGTCGAATATTAATTTCGGCAGGTTTTGGGAAATTGCGATTGAAGTTTTGAATCCAATTTCTCAAAAGCGCGACCATAGTATTTCTCTAAATTTCTATAAATCTTGTTTTTTTTTAAGAAAAGGTGGTATCTCAGAGGTGGTCCCATGCTAATATGGTCGAGATCCGATCATTGGACCATGAAGAAATTAACGGTACTCATAAATTTTTCATATGAGAATTAAAGTCGGTTTTGTTTTGTGTTTAAAAACTAAGTACTTGTCATTTATTATCAATAGCGCTTACCTTAATCTTTTATCCAGCCGACGAAATGTCATAATTTTATATTTCATTAAAATGAGTGAGTGAGAAAGTGAGAGTATTTGTAGATATTCGTTGGTTATTCCTTGAGAGAAAAATGGCTGAAATTTGACATTTCTATACCAAAAGTAAAAACAAAATACATAGAGGTAATTTTTTGTTTCTGTACAATCGCTGCCACTTTAAAATAATTCGCTTTTTTTAGAAAATTTATTATAATGTACAAAATTTTAATTAATCACAATAAAAGGCGTACATATTTCATATAGTAAACTTGTTTCTTTTACCAGATCTTCCGAGTTTTCAATTCGCCTTGTTCCTCACCAGTTCAGATAATCGAGACACTAGTTACTGTACATATAGTTTTTTTTTTTAATTTTCAATTCTAGTTAATTGACTTTGATTAACATATTTAAATGTATGCAAAAAAAAAAAATTAATCGTGATTTCACATTTTGTTCAATTCACAGGGTGTCATACAAATCTCGAGAAATCTGAAAAGAATTAAAAAAAACGATTGGAAAAGCTGTCAATAAATCGATTAAATAACAATTGGCTGATAAAACCGAAAAACAAGAACAAAGATTAAAAGTAAATGTGAACCGCAAACTTTTAAATAAACGACCCTTTTACGTTTATTCAAATGAATATCGGAATGTGTTCGTTCATACGAGTATGCGTAAGGTGTAATAATAACCCTTCTTGTGAATCGGTTCCTGTAGCTTTCAAAAACAAATAAACTATACTTTCTCAGTGAAAAAAAAAACACTTGGACTTCTACATAAATACAATATTAATTAAGTTTAATTTAAAAAGTGCCTGCGTATAAGAGAAAAGGTGAAACAATAAAAGTATTAAAATACAAATATATGAAATAAACAAGAGAATAAAAAAAAAAAACAAACAAACCAGAAAACAGATAAGCCCAAAAACGACTAAAATAGAAATCAAATAATTATTATTGTGTGTATAAAATGTAAAAACAACACAGACGTTACGAACGCTATTATCAGCTTATCAGCGCATAACAACAAAAAAGCTTTCAGCCGAAAAACGTGCATTCACAGCAGACAAAAATACAAAAAAAATTAATTTGAGGCATAAACAGCGTCAACATTACAAATAACATATAGACGTACATAATCCGCATATAAAAATATATTTCTACATACATACATACATACACATGTATGTATGAATGTGCATTAATTTTTGGTGCAGTGTTCCATTTTCTTTTCGTTCCACACGCGACGTACAGTGGCATACAATTCAAACAATTATAGACAGGCAGGCATTGTGTTCTTTTTATTTGCTGTCAATCAATTAAAGAACTTTATCGAGGTAAGTGTCGTAAAATTGTTTTCAAATATATGTACTTACCTGTACCTGCGTATAAACATTTGTATCATTTACTATTTGCACACGTGTATATTATCAGTTATCGTTTTTAACGGCTTTTTATTTATTTACAAATGAATAACAACTAATTAGATGTTACCGGTGGAAAAATTGTTATACATACATACATACATACTTATTCTATTATTCTATTATTTTAACTTCAAAACAAGTTAGAAATTCAAATCGACCTTTCGCAATACTAGTTCATATCGGTCGTTTGCTAGAAGAAAGTCCTAATATTTGTTTTTGAACTGAAACTTCTTAATCAAGTTCGGGGATAATTGCGTCAACATTCCCATAGCAGCCGGTCTTACGTACCGGAATGACTTGGGTTTTACCCGACTAAGGGCTGCTGTTTCGGCGGTCTAACCCTGTTTTGGTCGTCGAAATCTCTTAAACGTTTGCGTCCATGGGGCTACTCAACACCCGGAAAGAGGCCCCACGGAATATGCATGTTGTTGCTAAAAAATTGGGTCCTGCAGGAGTAGACCAGCTCACTAGTTTTCTTAACCTGTCAATGGCCACTCTCATCATTCCGGACATATGGAGAAAATGGGAGCAGTGGTCACATTGTGGCCTTGCGGCCCCCTAACCCACCTGATCCCAGCGAGGCATCGTCATTGGTTCCGTAAAGTGCATAGCACAACAGCAGCACTTAACGCCATAAACACTCAGATAACTCGTGGCCTAAACCGAAACTGCCCCTGTAAGAGAACAGTCCTAGTAGCGTTGGATATGTCAAAACCGTTTGATACCATCCGCCACTCTACACTACTAGCGTTCCTCTCTCCCACAGGAACTCAAACGGTGCTCAGCGAATCATCAGGGTGGTAGACATTCGTCAGTAAGTTTTAGAGATAACTGCTACTATTCCGCTACTGTTTAACAACTATATTTCAAAGCTCTTTCAACCACCATTTCCATTGTCTCTTATGCTGGCGACTGCTCGTTAATCGCGCCTAGGAATGGGATTGATGACTTGTGCTCGAAAGTAAACGGTTATCTCTCCGAACTTTCTCGATTCTTCACTGCAATTAGCCTAACCCTCTCCCCCACAAAATCCTCGGCAACCATTTTTACCAAAGCTGGGAACTCACGTGGATGGCGTACAAATACCGACGGTAAATAACCCAAAAATTCTCGGAGTTACCTACGATAGTCTGCGCTCCTTCACGGCGAATACAACCTGAATTGTCAATAGAGTACAAAGCCGGCAGCACCTGCGGCAAAGACAAAGAAACGTTGCTGGCGACGTACAAGGTAATTGGCTAGTCGGTTTTAAATTATGCAGCGCCCTTATGGTTGCCGGTACTAGTAGGACGCAGTGGACGAAGCTATAGACCTGTCGAAACACTACCGACAGCCAACGGATATCTTCAGATGTCGTCACAACACCATCTACATGACGAAGCTCCAATATGAGGAGCATACTGATCACCTGCTTGCGACGGAGCCATCGTCAAGGCACGTCTCAAGGTATCTATACGAACTAATGGACGAAGCTTAGAGGTTCAAAAAGCAACCTCTGGACCCGACAGGCAATAGACGGCATTAACAGCGAGTCTGTATAGACTTACACTGACTCTCGACCTGTGAATGCCTTTTTGGGAACCCAAACACTGACGTGGACGAGACACGAGCTTCCAAAGTAGCACTTTTTGGCAAGAGTGATTCTGCGTTAGATTTCCTTGCCGGCATTATTATCAGTGTTAATGTTGGTTCCCAAGTAAACGAAATACTCTATTTTCTTGAAATTATAACTGTCAACAGCGACGTGGGTGCCGAAGCGCCAATGTGCTGACTGTTTGTTTGATAACAGAAGATACTTCGTCTTGTCCTCGTTTACCACCAGACCCATTCGCTCCAACTTGGAAAAGGCAGGCAATTGCAGTAAATTTTAGTAAATTGTTCATGAGCGGTTCAGTTCCGCAGCTCTTATTATCTTTTACAACATTGGATTAAAAAAAATGAATGAACACCCGTTTGGTAGCGAATGGCTCAGAGAAGTATTTCCCAATTCGGACGGAGCTGGTGGTATTGCTCAACAAAGCCGAATTTTAAACAGTCGAATTAGATTGATGGGGATGCTAAATTTAGACATATCGGCGTATAGGCAACTCCTTTTAGAGCGGGTCTTTTCCAAGATTTGGCGTATTGTGAATACCTGGTCTATGGTAGATTTACCAGGCCAAGGCCAAACTGACAAGGCCCAATCAGTTCGATGACGGCGTGATTCACACAATACACTCGATAACACCTTGTAACCTATGCTTAGAAGGCTGATTCCGTGGTAGTTGGTGCGAGTCGCCTTTCTTGTGGATTGGGCAGAGCACACTTAAATTCCAGTCGTCGGGCATGCGTTCGTCTGACCATTTTCTGCATAGGAGTTGATGCATGCAGGCCATTTCCAGCAGTTTTCGTAAGTCGCCTAATTCTTTGGTAAAATTTTCGGGTATTTTTCCTGACGGCCAGCATTTCAAGCTCTTTGCACTCACGTCTTTCGGCCTCTCTCTTCTTTTTGCGGAAAATACGTCTAGCTTCCATCTTCAGTTTCCTAATAGCGGCCTCATGTAACACGCGTTGCGCCCGATAGCAATGTGGCCCTGTAGGCGTCATCTCTATCTCTGCAGCTTCTTGACGCTCCTCATTGTACCAGTTGTTCTATGGGACTCGCTGAAATATGATCACTTTTTATTTAGCTTTGTTTTTTGAGGGATTAGCCTTTTCTCCGGAAAAGTTCTGGCAACACTGTTCACAAACTGCCGGAGTATTGTTACATTTTCCAGGCGGGGGTTTTACCGTAAAAAATGCAGCGAATATATTGATTAGTAATATTGGCAGTCAGGCTACTCTAAATTCACTAATATCGCACAGCACTTCCTCATGAAGTATGGTAGATGGTAGAGTGCAATCCAGTCATGGCCAATACTCAAGTACAACTGTATTGGGTAACGGGGGACGCCAATAAGGAGATAGACATAGGCTCGTGGTTAAGTGTTGCATATATCTGGACGGTGTTTGAAATTCGATTTTACACAAGACAATTTGTAATTTCACTTTCCCGATACGACATAGTATTGAAAGCAACAATTGCTGTTATATTAAATTGCCGTGCATTCGTATCCCACATAGCTTACTCACGCCGCCATACTTCTTCTATGCATCTTATGTATGTATATAGTACATACATTTATGTACACATACATATGTTCATGTATGTATAAAAGTATTTTCATTCAGACATTAATTTGTATGTTTGCTATGCATTTACTTGTTGTTCGCAATTTCCGCGAATGCGCAACGCATCAAAAACCAGCAACAGTTGCTGTTGCCAAGTGCATTCGTTCATCGCTCGTACCATTTGTGTCGAAATATTGCAACTATGCGTGTACATTATTATGAGTGTGTATGTATGTATGCATATTCATATGAATGTATGTAGCTGTATGCATAAGTTTACTATTCGCTTGTTGCCAAGTGCGTTGGCTTGGCTGCTGTAACTTTTTTCTGTTGCTAATATGGGCTTCAATACAAAAAAAAAAACTTTTTACTCACAATATTGTATGTACATACATATGTACATATATGACTACATATTTGCAATCTCACTTTACATATAAGTACTTTACTGCATGTATACAATGCGTGCATTTAAATGGAGAGTAGGGTGTTTCAAGCTTCATAAAATAGCTTTGCGATAAATTCAAAATAAGCTTTGATTTGAACCATTAATAAACCATTTGTAAAAGCTCAAAATTGTAATAAAGGCAATAAATTAAAGCACTTTTTAATAACCACTTTATATTTTTCACATATTATGTACATTAGACTGCATCACAACCCATACAAAAAAAAAAAATAAAAAATCGGTACTGTTTTTCCATTGGAATTATAAAATCTATTATATTTTAAAACGTCCACCAAAATATTTCGGAAAAATATTAAGGTTTAAGCGAGCCGGACCGATTTGATAATACCTCCAAAAATGGAGTTTTTTTATGAATAAATGAATGAATGAATTCGTAAAGATGTTTTTTGAAAAAAGCCCTTCAAATGACAAGACGATTTAAGCTTAAAAAATTTGCATAAAAATATAAAAAAAAAAAAATTTGAACGGAATCGTAATTTAATTTTTTTTCAAAGATTGGTGTAAGAAAAACTGGAATAACTGAACCTAAACTCTTCAGATTTAGACTTGTGAGGTATCATTGGAAAGGTACTTTCTCACCCTTTTTATTTCTTTGCTATTAAGCTCATTCAAAGGATGAAAGAGAAAGGTAGGATGAACGAACATCGTTCAAAGTTGAATAAGGATGTGTTGGTATTTGAAAAAAAAAAAAAAAATGGGACACGAATGACTTTTTTTTGCGCGCAAATTTAAAATAGTGTGAAAATACCTTTCTACCGAGATCCCATAAGTCTTAATCAGAATAGTTTTGGCCCAGTTATTTAAGTTTTTCTAAAATCAATCTTTGAAAAAAGTAAAAAAACAGCATCAAAAATCTCATTATTACGATTCCGTTGAAAAGAATTTTAAATATTTTTATGGAGATTTTTTAAGCCTAATCTGTTTTGTCATCTGAGGGGACTTTTTCAAAAAGTTCTTTAAGTGATTTATTTCGCAAAAGAAAAACAAAAGAGAGCAGAAAAACCAGAAAAAATACGTAAATTTATTTAAAGAAAACAATTCAACCATGTATTCAAAAAGTGTAAAGCCAAGGTACATACATATGTATGTACATATACAAGAATAAACAATTCTGTACTAGGTATTTGGTATTGGGTACATGCAGCGCGAAAAAAACCTAGTTACCAAAATGAGGTGAATGAACTGGTTGAACTGTAACTGCTAGTATGAAATTCTGAACTGTATTGACATCTGTGTATGCATTCGTAGTTTTGTTACCATCAACTGCACTCAACTACCAACATATGTACATACATATATATTATGTAGAAGTCCATAAGAAGTTAACAAACAGCTGGCCTGACGCTGATACTATGTCTACTGGTAGGTGGCACAGATACTAATAATCTCAGGTGTATAGGTTGCATACAATAATAAATACATAAAAATTAAAAAATAAAACAAAATTAAATGCATTTGTCGTTTTTCAAAATTTTGCAATCTTAATGGGAAATTCTTAAAATCCGATTGTTTTGCAGGTGTCATAAAAAAGGTTTCCTAATAACACTGTGTAACAACATTTTTGCAACAGAATAACTATGGTATATTTTTATAAGAGGACGTAATTTTGATAAATTTCGCTGAAAGAAGTCATAGGCCACAATTTCTTCCGTTACTTAATATATCTATGAAGTCAAAGTTATATCTCTTCGACATCTGGTACTTCGTATGACTCCCCACTTTTTGAGTGCAAACAAAAGAAAAGTTGTGTATGGATCCCATGCGCGACTGAAGTGAAACTTCTTCTTTCTCTTTTACCCGTATTACTAACCTACTAGCGAACAGTGTTGCCGTTTTGATCCAAATGGATCAAACAGATACGTTTATCTTCGAATTCTTAAAAGACACCTTTACTTTTAGCTTAGTGTAAATTGTGATACATTTTAATTCACAAACAAGTTGTGGGTAATAGGGCGATTTTCAGGCAACTTTTGCGTTCAAATCCCGCAGGGTTGCACAAAAAAAAATTAATGGTTAAAAATATCAAAATATAAGAAAAAATCAAAATATTCAATATAAAATGGCGTTTACATTGTTCAACTTTGCATTCTACTTTTTTATATATTTTCTGCTTTTTATAGTCTTGTCGGTATACAATTTTGCAATAGATCTCAAAATAATTCAAGGATATTCTGAATATGTATTGTATTTTATCAAATGGACTTTTTTTGTTAATTTTCTTTTTCAACATATATGTACATAGATATAGCAGTTATAAATTTAATTTAAAGAAATGGCGTATCGTGCGGATCCGCTAAAGCGTAGTGCAGTCAGGATGATACCCTTTTTTCAACATTATACCATGGTTACTCTGTTGCAGAAAAAAATTTAAAGCCACGTAGCGGCTGGGGGCTCGAGCACCAAAACACAACCAAAACCAAACATAACTTATTTTTTCTATACAACTACATAATTCTCTATATAACGAAGTAATTTTCTGAGTTTTTTTGATCGTCATAGAGAATTATAACTGTATACGTATATGTTTGTAGATACATATTTATGTGCATATGTATGTCTGTAAATAAGAACAGCTAATATGTTTTCATTGCAAGACAGACAGGCGTCGCCCATATTCTGTGGAGTGTAAGTAAACAACTTTCGATCAAAATAAGTAGATATACATACATACATACAATGTATGTACCTACATACATATATGCAATTAAAGAACTCACATAAACGAATAAATACCAATTATGATAATAGTAAAATTTTGAGCGAAGCTTTTTTTTAGAAAACTTCCATTGTTGTGCTGCACTAATAAGTGATTTGCTTGAGGTTAAATTTAGCACCCTAACGACCGCGGACTGAAGACCTGATATCTTAAAATACGCTCAACATACATTCATACGCTATAGAAAGATGTGCTGACTTCAAAAGTGAGAGCAACTACCGGAACCATAATGTTGCGATCTTGACAGCTTTTAAAGCCCTTTGAACTCATTAAAGAACATAAAAATTAGAGATGGTATGTCCTAACAAGTTAAAAAACCTTCGTGTAATCAATCTAGTATAAATCCAACGGTTTCCGAGATTACCTATAAAAAGTCCTGTTATCGCCCCATTGCCCTTCTGCGGTTTATGTAAAAAAACACTCTAAAAGAAGCTCTAAGGATCGCACGAGCCGATCTAAGAGTAACTTCAGTATCACTCCAGGAATTCTTTTAGGACATTGCAAACTATCATCGAACGAAACTGGGAACTCACTCGCAGAAGCGAAGCAGATTCTGTAGGATGAAAACGAACCTAAAAGAAATTTGGGTGACCAGAGATTTAGGCTCAATAGAACATTTACTCTGATATCGGATGGATAGACATACTATAGATTTGAGTTTTGCATATGAATTTAGTCACATCACTCCACAGTTACTATGGTCTGATTATGGCAACTTAACGTAACTTACAGGCTCTCACTTAAAAATTCTCTTAAATGGATGTTGCTTATAATTGAATAGCCGAAACTTAACGTAACATAATGCCACGCCGAAATCTGTTTAATTTAGATTTTCTAAGTTCTAAGTTCTGTTAAGTTAAGTTGTCATAATTCGACTTTTATTGTTTTTATCGCCGTTCGCTTTGTTGCTCTTTAGCGCCTTGTGATGGATGTTGACGTTCCTCTGTTATTTGCTGTTGTTAATATCTACTTGTTGCTGGGCGTGATTTGACCTTGAAATACCGAAAAACGCCGGTTGGCCAGAGAGTGAGTGAATATGTGGTTTATCAACAATTTGATTTGCACGGTAAACAATAATACGTAAAAATATTTATACACATACATACATACATATGTACCTATAATATGTACAAAAAATAATTTGAATTTACAAAAAGGAAAATAAAAATTTGTTTCAAATGGAAAAAAGTATGATGCTAAACGGCTAGATAAGAAAGTAAACATATGGAAGTGGCAATGAAAAAAAAATATTGTGTCTTATTGTGTTGCTTTTTATTTTAAAAGCTCGGAAATTCAGATTATTATTTCATCACCTTGCCTTCGGGCTATTTCCAAAGCCACAATGATAAAGGGATTTCTGGTGAGTAGTTTAAAAAGCAAGCAAAGGAGGCATAGATAAACGAATAATGATGAAATTGGAGAGGGGTCGCTGCCACTAAATACATGCATAGTTGCATACACCCACGACCAAAATAATAGAAACACAATATTTTGACTAGTTTTGTCTATTTTTGTCTTGTTGACTTAATGTTTATTTTTTTTTTCTAAGTTTAGCTCAATATCTAAAAAAACATGTAAGTGCGAATTTCAAACTTTGTGCAAAATTTTGATAAATTTAACAAAGTTTCATTATAGTTTCGAACTTTCTAATCAGCATTTTAGAAAATTTTTTGGTATACAGTTTTATAGCCTAATAAATTCCAGTATATTAAGGCCCAAAAAAAAAATCCCGCATAATACTTAAATGGGTAAACTAACTATGGGTAAACTAAAGGCTCGCGGCGGCACCTCTTACAATTGTCCTAGAGAGGTGAGATCGACCACTCATTTTTTGAGTACATAGTAATTATTTTGGTTTAGGAGATGCCAGCTCGTAAACAAAAAATCGACATATGAGTTGCTACGAATCGAAATAAAAATAATCGATATGGAAAAGAATCGTCAAAAAATTAATGGATCTCCCAGACCGGCTTATATTTTTTGTAGCTCTCAAACTTTTTACAGAAAAAAAGATAGTTGTAAAACAGTGTTGAAGTCAGTACATTTCCCAAATCATATAGACTCGCTCATTCCGAAAATTGTACACCTACCGGGTAATGATATATGTATGTATGTATGCACTTACAGTGAACCACAAAGTTCTTGGTACACAGATTTTTTCACAATGTGTGCAATGTTTTTAGTCTTATTTTTCTTTTCGGAAAACATTCTTCATACTACAACAAAAAAAAATAAAAATAAAATTTCTAAATACTTTTGCAAGACTTAGGAAGATTCAATACATTTGCATACAAATACAGAAGTTTCTAATCAGATTTTTTTTAGAAAAATTTTGTTATGTAGTTTTGTAGCCTATTCAATTTTAGCTTAGTAGAGTGTTTGAAGTTTCTGAAAAATCCCGTTGATTTTTGTTATTTTTTTTAGCTGACGCTGTTGTGCTCAAAAAAACATAAAAATTGTTCTAAAAAAATCTGATTAGAAACTTGAAAATTTGTACCTATGCAAATTTATTCAATTAAAAAATTTTTTGTTGTAGTGTAAACTATAATATTTTTATAAAAAATCGCTTAAAGAAATAAAAATAAAAAACTTTGCAAAGTTGCGAAAATAAGGCAAAAGTGACGACTGAGCTCAACAAAAGTCGAAAATTGCGATGATCTTTATGTATGTACGTATGTATGTATGAACGTTCCTTAATGTTTACCTAACTAAGGGACAGTAATAGTTATGAAGCAATGTTACTGTTACTGAAGTACATACATACATACCCGCAACTTGCCGAATGCATATCGTGCGCACAGGCACCTCAATCAGTCATACGCGGTAGCCCTGTATTAATTATAGTATGTGTGGATATAACTTTTTAAAATTATTTTTGTATTAAAGAAGGACTTTTTAAAAGTAAGTTTTTATTTTTTCATTAGTTTACGTGTAACAATTTAAAAACTATAGTTATTTAAAAAATTTCTATAGAATTAACTAGAAAATAGTTATTCCGTAGATGATGAAAAAATACCCCGGAATACCCTTATTTGATTTTTATGAAAATATTTTTTGAGTCTTTTAGAAAGCCCCCATAAAAATTTACCGCCCCCTTTGCACCACTTAAGGAGTAATTGCATTTGGTTTACAGCTACCAAATTATCTATTCGCATCAGCTGATTGACAAAACAAAATATAAAAAAACAAAAGCGAAATATCAAAATGAAAACTTGATAAAACACTTATATTTTTCCACAAAATGACTTTGTGGTCTAGAAACATTTGTTTTCGCTTGTAAATCGATGCACTTTCCAAAAAATAAAACACGTATACATTCAACAGTGGATGATGCCAATTAATTGCTACAAAAAATTATGCACTAATTAAATGAACCCAAAATAGGTGATTATGAAAATAAAATACTTACAACTACCAATGGGACGTTATCTTATTCAAATATAGTGGGAATTGCATTTTGTCGATTTTTTCAATTTTCCTTGGGATGCATGATCCCAATGCTAATGAAAGGGTTAAATAGTTTTAAACCATCATATAATATTAATTTCCCAAATTAATTTTATTAGTTAATTTTTTTTGTCCAGCTAAATCGTCACATTTGCCTTGAGTGCGTCGATAGAGAAACAGTGTCTTCTATTCTTTTCATTAGGTAGTTTTTTTCTGTGTAAAAATAGTCATTGACAATGCCAATTACGACCCCAATATAGTCCAGGAGAGAGCTTTCTTTCGTACGAAAAAGCTTTCTTTTATTGTCACTGGGCAAAACTGAAACTCTTTCTAACGGGCATGTAGTAATGGGAACATTCATTGAAACTCTAGCTGTCAAATTTTTGACGAAATTCTAAGAATTATTAAAATTTAATTGGCATCCAGCGCGCCAAACTATAGATTTTATGTGGACGTGCGCAGAGTAAAAGTTCTCTCTGGTCGTTGCTGTTTGTAATCCAACATGATTTTAGCAATTTTTTAACAAGCACGTGACCCTTTTTACACATAAAGTTTAAATAATTTGCGAGTCAATTTGAATATGTATACTTAAGTAACAATACAGTGTTAATTCTTTTTGTCATAAGTAGGTACCGGTGCACAGTGGTTCGAATCGCAAATCTAGCTGAACGAAACTATTTAATCATTTTTAATTTTAGGTCGCTGAATACGACCTTTTTCCATGTTTATTGCTTTAATAAATGTGATTTCTATCTAAATATGTTGCCAGGAATGCATGGCAAGTATGTATCAAAAGAAATTTACAAACAAATGCAATTTTGACTTTCGTCCAGCTAGATTAGCGATTCGAAACACTGTGCGGTATACTTAACGATATCAGCAAAAGCAAAGTGCAAACAAATAAGAAAAGTTTAAAAATGTTAAAAGAAGTGCAAAATTTTTGATTCGGTTTGTTTATCGAAAAATGAAAACGAATGCGTCAGATTGTACAAGTGATTAGCTGACTATTTCGATCAAAACTATCGGTGATATTATAAAAAAAAAAACGTATGCCAGTTTGCACTAATATAAAAATAGTAAAAAGTGCCACAATAATGATAAGTGGATTATAAAATAATAAAAAAAATAATAAAACACTGGCAGAGAAGGGCCAGGCATATACATATATGTACATATATAAGAGCCGATCAGTAAATAATGAATTCACACCGCTCTGAGTACAGTCCGTATGAACTCCGCACCTGAATTCGAATGACCGCTGCCCGAGCATTAAACGAATTCAATTTACCACCACCGAATTTACTCCATGCCTTAGAGCCAAGACGCGAATGCCATCGAAGGTGGTATGGTCAAAAGCACCATCAATGTCTACCAAAACAGCCAAGGCGAATTCTTTCTTTGTGATGGCATTGTTAATTCTGGTAATCAGATTTTGCAAAACAGTCGCAAAAGAATTCCCCTCTTGGTAGTCAAAAGTCAACTAGCCTCCATGATTGTGGTATGTACATATGGAGTTTTTTAGTTAGAATCAAAATATATCCAGCGGTGGAGATTTTCAAAATTTTGTACAGAGTTTATATGAACGCACACAGAGTGAATGGTCCTATCTAGCCGCCACTACGTTAGATGCATCTAAACTGGTCACGCCCAAAATACATGCCGCGGGAGGAATTTTTTGAAGATTTGTGGGCTCGCACTGAGTAAAATCTCTCTGTACGTCGCATATCTAAAGTAGTCACAACGAAAACATATTCTGCGGGAGGAGCTATTAAAGCTCGCAGATTAAAAGCTCTCGTAATAGTAATGAGCATGAGACCATTTAGACTCCGTTTGCATAACAGGCGCTAACCCCAGCTGCCGGTGCAAATCACCAATCTAAACCAGTCATGACCAAAATATATCCCGCGGAAGCGGAAGCTTTTTAAATCATTCTATAATTTGAATATGGAGGGACAAAGAGTAAAAGATTTCTATGACTGTTGCGGGGTCCATATAAAATATTGTACAGAGAGCTTTAAAAAGCTTTTGTCGTGGGATAAGTTTTAGTCGTATAAAACGGAAATAGCTTCGTCCGTTCTAATCACAATAAATAAGTTCTTAAGTGCCAACATTTTAATATTTATTTCCATCCTTGTTTACACAAGATTCCTATATTCAATCGCCGTTGAAAAACTAATGAAATTGATTTTGGCACAATACTAAATAATAAACTTGTGATCTTTGTTGGTGATTCTAATGTATGTGGATATACATATATGTAGTATGTATATTTATGTCCATATGTATGCATAAATATGTATGATAGGTAAACTAGATGGTTAAGTGCAATGAGCTCAATTGCACTTGTATCAATTTGTTATACAAATTTTATATGTGTATGTATTTATCTGCTTGGTTGAAAATTTTTCTTAATTTTAAAACTAAAAGTAAACAAAATAGTAATGCATTGACGCAATTTGAATGGCACGTGTTAAGCTAAACCACACACAAGAGCACATGCCACCGCAGAAAACTAAAAAAAAACCGTATGTTTACATACATATGTATGTAATAATAAGTGCATATGTATATATTGTATATGCACGTTAGGGAAATAATTTTTCAGACTTAGTACTAATAATAATCATGCCTATTACGGTATCCAACGCATGCCATTCGCACGGATATAATCATATTCGCACTGTCATAACAAGCGAGTGAGAATGATTAGATTCACGCGAATGTCATCTCTCGGATATATGTATGAGAAAATCTCACGAATTTTTAAATTTTTCGATAGAAACACACTTATCTTAGACAATGCATTTTGCGTAAAGAACAAGTTTCCATCGCGAAATTGAATTTGAATTGCAACTTAGAAAAGATGTAATAACAAGTAATTTTTAAGCAAAAAAGAAAAACAACTTCAATTCTCATATCAAAATTAAATCAAATAGTACCGTAAATTTCTTCATGACCCACTGATCGGATCCCAACCAAATTAGTATGGGACCACCATTGAGGTAACACCTCTCCGATAGAAAAGAATATTATCGAAATCGATTGACGTGGTCCAAAGTTAAAAAAAAATGTATATATATATTCCGACGAATTGATAACCTTCTCCTTTTTTTGAAGTGGCTTAAAAAAGTAATAAAATTATAGTTTAAAAAACTAAAACCTCCCTATTATAATTGCCATTCGTACTGTCATCAGGTATGTAACTTGAGAATAGAATACGCTGCATCTTTTAGGCGCATCAATATTACATAGTTACATCCCGAGCTAATAAAAGGAAGGTAATAATAAAAATAACAACTCGTGCTCATATACCCCTAGTTGTGTATGTAACGTATAGGCCCCGGAGCATAAGAAAAACTTGAATAACTGAATCCAAACTCTTCCGATTTAGACTTGTCAGGTATCATTGGAAATGTATTTTCTCACCCTTTTTATTTCTTTGCTATTAAGCTCATTCAAAGGATGAAAGAGAAAGGTAGAATGAACGAACATCGTCAAAGTTGAATTAAGATGTGTTGGTATTTGAAAAAAAAGTTGGGACACGAATGATTTTTTTTGCACATAAATAAAAATAGTGCGAAAAAATACCTTTCTACCGAGATCCCATAAGTCTAAACCAGAATAGTTTCGGCCCAGTTATAGAAAGCTTTTTCGTAAATCCATCTTTGAAAAAAGTAAAAAACAGCATCAAAAATCTCATTAATGCGATTAACTTGAAAAAGTTTTTAAATATTTTTATGCAGATTTTTTAAGCCTAATCTGTTTTGTCATCTTAGAGGACTTTTTTCAAAAGTTCTTTAAGAAACTATTTTTATTCATAAAAAACTCCATTTTTGGAGGTATTTTCAAATCGGTCCAGCTCGCTTAAATCTTAATATTTTTCCGAAATATTTTGGTGGACGTCTTAAAATATAATACATTTTGTAATCCCGGCGGAAAAACCGCAACTTTTTTTGGTGATGCAGTCTAATGTACATAAACATGTATTATTTTGTTCATGTACATATATGTATAAAAATTTTAGAATGAATTTCGAGTTTGCCAATAGAAATTGTAAAATTGGAATTTTAGTTTCTCAAATCATTGTAATCTTTTAGTTACTAAATTTTATTTTATTTTTTAACATTTGGTGGCACACTAATTTTATTACACTAGGTTCGTTCGTTTTGGCAGGAAGAACATTTTTACCGTTTAATTTTAACATTTTGAAGTATCTTAATTTATGAAAATTAAAAAAAAATCGTTAAGTTTCAAAAATTACATAATAGCTGCTATAGATATTCTGCATGCTGCCATTTCTTTTAATTACGTGGCACACTCTTGAAACTTCAAAGATTGGTTGTATTTGATACCAACATCCATTGCCTCTAATATGAACATTCTATTTGAAAACTTCCCAAAGTTATTAAAAAAAAAAAACAATTATGCATGATTTTTTCGAGTGACAATAAAAAAAATTAGTAATTTCGGTTCTTTTTCGCTTAAAAAACATTTTAAGGCAGATATTTTTCAAATACTTAAATTTGTTTCTGGAACTCAATTGATTGAAATATATGCAAGGAGAATGTTTGAGCGTTTCTTTTTTCTGACAAGAGAAGGAAGTGAAATATAAGGAACAACTCATGAGATTTGCACCTGCTAAAAATTTTTTTGCTATCCTCGGGAACATTTTAACTCAACGAGTTGTTATTGGTGAGATTAATAGCTTTAGGAATACTTTTGAAAAATTAATGTTTCGAAATACCAATCTTGTTTTAATATGAAAGTAGTGAAATTTTTATGAATCTTACAAATTACGCAGTCAACTCACTCACAAAAATTTTGAGCTTCTTTAAAGATATTTCGCTCACTTTCTTTCCATTGCAACTTCGTTCGATCATTTGTTAGATAAAGATAAAGCTGACAACTGGTTTCTCAATCAACTGATCAAATACTACTGCGTTTTTACATCGGATAGCCAGCCCTATCAAAACAGAAGAATGCTGGATCTCTAAGCTCATCTAGATGCCAGTTTTTTTTTTTGATCTGCCTAAACAAGTACAGCTGTATCTCTGGGGCCATACTGCTTAAATGTTTTTAATAATAAATATGCACTTACATACATACATACACATGTATGTTGTTTTTCGTTAAGCATTTTATTTGATGAACCCCTAAAAGTCCCAGTTCAGTGCACCAGCACCAATTGGGGTGATGCAATCGGAACCAATCGATTGCTATGCCATGCCATGCAACTCAGCAAAACGGAATGCAACGCATAACATGTCAATAGCTTGTTGTTGCCAAAATAGCATGCGTCAACAGCAGCCACATTTGGCACAAAGGCTGCAACAGTTGGTATTTTTTTGGCACAACGCCTTAAGCAAGCGGAGAAGGTGCACGACAATGGATTGCTCGATCATTGCATATGTATGTATGTATGTATGTGGCGTGGTGAGATATCGGCAGGCATTTTATTTCTTGAATATTTCATCTTGAATTTTTTGTTGTTATTTCTATGTAAGTACATATTCTTTTTAAGCAACATTTGCAGCTATGTATGCATTTCTGATGTTTTAAAATAAACTAAACGTTCGAATATTTAGATGTTTACTTGCATTTCTTGCATTGCCCACCATTTACATTTATAAAATTCACATCTGTTCGAACTAGCTGTGCTTCCCGTTTTGTTGTTGGCTGTTTGCGTGCGAACTTTTAATTTAAGCAACACATTTTTGCAATTGCAATGTTTTTGCTTATCGAGCTATTTTTATAACCACGAAATGTTTGACATTTTTAGCAAAGTAAGCGATAGTAATCGAACACGTGATTTTCCCCCTGACATTCTCGTGACGCATCGCAAATATTTGCAGACAAATAGTGGTGCATTTATTCAATGGTGAGTGACATAAAACATTGAAAGCCGAAAAGTGTGGGACTTGCTTTTCGGCACCTTGCACTAAAAATCCAACCCTGTTCGGTCCTCCATCTCCCCTGGAACAACCTTTGGGTATTACTTCGCGGAGGTGGATCAGTGTTTTGCAAGTTTTTTTTTTTTGTATAGTGTCTTTGTCATATTGCGTGTCTAGAGCTAATATCTTTGGGGTAATCTACCTTGTGTGGCAAGAGCATGCCTCTTCCTTAAATCTGTAAAAATATCACTGGTCAAATGGATATCTACTATCCCATGATTTGTACTTAAGCATCTACATATGTCTCGTGGACACTAGGCGATGCGTACAATGACCACTAGCCACGCAATCCCATCTTTCTTGCCACTGTTTTCAAATATTTTGAATCGTTTCATTGGTACGCATCTTATTCTTGGGACTTATAGAGAGCAGCACACTGCTTACGACCCTTACACACAGTACATCACGTGGTTTACTGGCTTTCCCCACGTACATTCAGAAGCCTAATGGCGAGCGAATATCTTCTTGGAATGATATGATGGCCATACTTAAGAACACCCACTTTACAGGATGCACACAATCTTTCATTGGTATCGGATGACATTATTAAGCAACCAGAAGTAGAATGTGCCATTATTTACTTTGAACCGTACAAATCTCGTGGTTTAAATGACACTTTTCCTGCCGAATTCCAATCCAGCCTTTATGCCCACAATTTACAAGATATGTATTTACCTGCCGGACATAAGCTCAACGAAAATCTACGAGCTACAAAAGCTTCATTAGAATAACTGGCTTTTTTTGCGGTAGGCAGGTTATGCTGGTGGTATTCCGGTTTTCGATATCAGAACGAGCCACTACCGCTTTAATTTATCGAAAAGTATAACGTCTGTAAGACATTCATTAAATTTTTGTGCGAACACTTCGTGGTTCGCTATTGCAGCTAGTTTAACGACATGGTTTGTGATCGCATGTCTGGTGATTTGTTGTTCTTAGAGAAGACGAAAATACTTCCCTGACGAAAGGAGTCTACGGCGAAAATAATGATTTTATTATTTTCTCCAGTTCCTCCAGACTTAAAATCGACTTAACTTCTGTAATTTCTTCGAAATGAACTTGTACGTCAAACTTCAGGGATCTTTCTCGATGCAGTCGCTTTATCCAAGACAAAATTTTCGATTGCTAAGCTTGAGGACTTACTTAAGTTTCTTGGACAACAAAAAAGAGGAAATATCATTTTCTCCGCTGAAACGATTTGTACTTAAGAAATAATTTATGTTCTACGAGTTTAATACACTGAAAGGGTAACCTGATCATGCACTCGATGACAAATTATTTCTATACAAACTTAATTGTTTTTCATTTTAATTTTTATTTTGCGTGCGGCACACACAATCATACTTTTATATGTACCCATAACTATACTTGAAAATTTATCTAAACCACACATGTTTGACGAAGTTCCTACTTAAGCTGTTTGTTTTTCTTTATTAGCTTATTTATCTACGAGTATGTACACTTTCTCGGCATAAAAATATGTCAACGTAAATATGCGATTTTTTTAAGTAAACGCATATGAACGCAGAAACAGTACAAGGGACAAATCGACTTGAAAGATATTTTGTTTCCCTAATGAGAGTCTCTAGCCCTGAATGCTCTGGGTGACTTCGGCTTCTCTAAGAAATCTTAAAATAATCTTGATAGGCCCATTCCTAATTCCATGTGGTTCAAGTATATATGATTTAAATTGCATAATCTTACCGCTGGTTTCACCAGCAATTTAAATGGAAAAAGATTTCTTATTTTGTGTAAATTTCCATATACAATTCAAAAAATTAAAATAATTTTTTACTTAAATAAATTGCTTTCGTGAAATTGGCTGTTTGACTGATCAAGCCGGGGCGGGCATTCACAAAGAATGTATTTGAAATTTGTTCCACTTTAGGGCAGTGACGTGATTTCGATTCCATGCTGTCAACTTCGATGCATATGAAAATATTTTCGGCTATAACCGGTAATATGTCCAGAAAGTATCCTGGTAACTAATCGCCCGAGCGAGAGATGGATGCAAGCTACGACCTGTCGAATTTCTATTTAAACTTGGCCTAGGTGGGATCGAAAAGGTCTCGAAGCTTATAATCCCTTAAAGAGGGAGGATAAACCTCACACAATTGTTGCTCTAACCGACCACTGCCTTATAGGTAAGGGGCTCGGAGTGCTTTAACATAGAGCCTGCAGAAGTTGCAAAAGCTATGCGGAGGAGGAGACAGTTCTTCATCTTAAAAAGTTAGAAGCTGGCTGCCTGTGGAGTTTCGCGTTAAGACTAAAAGCTCTCTCTTACCGCTGTAGTAAAACTATACTTCGAAAAGTTAAGAAACTGACCGGCAATTGTAATTGAGTTGAATGAACTTTGCGAGTAAATCGAAATCGGCAAACATTCGCATGGCGAAGATAGAGAGGGGCAAAAAACAGCCAACAGTCAAAGAAAATTGTACCAAGCGTGCAAGCAAAAGTATTAATAACAATAGGGCTGTTCGGGATCTTGTGCATATGCTCTTGCATTTGCATATTCGTTGCATTTGTAAATTTACAACAATACAATGCACACGGTTGCCATGGCAGCAAGCATTAAATTTGCAAATGCAGTTCCAAGACCATTTCCACAACGTACTGAATAGCCCTAATATAAGTACATATATCTAAATATGCAGCAACACTTAACTTATGTATGGAGTGCTTTTATGTATGTTGCGGTGTTGAGGGCAAATTTTGCATGCATCTGTGCGCACGCAACTTAATTGCCAACAGCACTTGCAGCAGAACAAAAACAACAAAAAGGCTGGCGGCAACATATTCCGCGCGCAACACTTGACTGACAGCGGCAACTGAATTCGTTTTACCGAAATTGGCAACAATCTCGGCCGTTGCCCAAGCGATCATCGGCTGTTTGGCTCCCACTTACTTCTTTTTTTGTGTACCACGAGAGTACTAAAATGTAGAAAATGCATCAAAATATTTTTTTTATCTTCTATATACATATGAGAATTTTTTTTTTTCATTTTTATTGGCTTAAAATTTATTGTATGCTTTCTATACGTGAAAAAGCTAACAGGTATCCGAGGATTTTTTGTTTCTTCGGAGATATAATCTTTCAAAGTTAGGATTTTTTCGTGGTTCTGACTAATCATGTACTTCTTCAAATAGTTATATTTCGGGTTCTGCTAATCGTACGAGTAGTTGCAACCAGCAATGATATAGGTAATTTTTCAGACTGGTAGAATTTCGCCAGGATCCAGTAAAAATTTGCGTTTGACACCAATTCACATATGCTTAAAAATTGGTAGAGCTGTCATGTACTATATATTTTTAAATTGTCTGACGCCTTAAAGACTGCAGATGATGAACAAGTGCGGTAATTTCATTTTAGGCAAAGGAACGTAGACAGACATTCAAACCACTGCAGTATTTTTTAGGCTGAGATCTATGCAACCGGCAACGCGGCAAAGTTGGTAGGCATGATGAATCCTGCTCATTTAAAACTTACCTTCGTTATAGACTGTCAAACCATCAAGGCCATAAGGCCGGCCGATATGCGTTCGGTTATCTCCAATTTCTTAGACAACACACCGTCATTCCATACTGGTTAGCAGGACATAATGGTTTGGCCGAAAATAAGGAAGTACACGATGTGTGGAGATGAGAGCCCGCTACAGGAATTGTAGCAAGTACTGAAGGAGACCAGAGTAGATAATAATAGCAGCTGGGTACATGGACTCTCCAAACTAATGTCAAGAATCTGGACAGCTTAAGAACTATCTCAAAAGAGCTATATGGTTTGAAAAAAAAAAAACATCAAGATGGCTTAAGAAATTGTTGGGATAGGTGTCTATTCAGGGAACGCTTTACTAATGCAGCCCGTGTTTAAATCCATTGCGCATTCACTTTATTCACACACTAACTAAGAAAAAAAAAAAACATTGCGGTTTTTGTTGTTTCGTACAGGGTTTGCATATGATGTATTTTGGAACGAGTTTCCGTCATCCCTCGTCGAATTTGGAACCAGTTTATCTCCAAACCAAATTTGACAAGGGATAACACAGACGCGTTCCAAAATACATACAAAAAAAAATCACTTCAAAAGTGGTTTCTTTAAAGACATTTTTTCAGAACAAAATTTGTGTTTAAAGGACAGATAAATTTTAAAAACTACTTTAGAAAACAGCACTTAAACTGCGTAACATGTGAGCCGTTTATTTTGAAAGTGCCCAATTTGAAATGTTTCTTAATTTATCAACATTTTCCTGCAGGGTGTTGTTTTTTTTATCTAGGCTGAAAACATTTTTTCGCAACCAGCCGCCAATTTGTCTGAGCATTACACAATGCGAGCCAAATGGTTTTTTTTTATTTTCTTGGTTCTTTTTTTGTAATTTACTTAAAATAAACTGAGTCATTGGTATTCAGCAGAGGCTATGACTATTTGTAAACGGTAGAGTGGATGGTTTTTAAAATAAAATTTATTTTGATCATACATACATATGTATGTACATATACCAAAACGAAGATCAGACAGCTTCTTTTGAGTTTTTTGGGGAGCAGTTATAGTTGCTCGACTACACTTATTTTTCACTCTTGAGTCAGCGTGGGGCTTTGGGTCCCTAACAAATAGTGAAAGCGCTTTTATGCGGCCATATAGACATATTTGGCTTGAGAAACTACTGAAGTCTACAGCAGTGAAGAAGCAAACTCGTCAAGATCCGCAATAAAGCGAAATTCTTCAGGATCATGGAAACAGGTTAGCCTGTAGCAATAGGCGCCAGACTAAGAAGATCCATCAAGCAATATGGATGCCCCCTGATCGTAAAACGTTACACCAAATCGACGACAATACGTTTCTAGTGTTATAGACGTACATACATACGTACGATTCGAGGACCAAAGATCGACACAGAGAACCAACCATATTATTGCAGTCAAGATAATTAAGTATCCGCTTATGTGGAAAAATATGTGCAACTAGGAAGGTTCGACTTCGAAAAGCTGCAATCATAAGAGGCAGGTAGCGTTTTCGCTACCCCACTCTCACACATGCTCTCTGAGAGCACCCTACGAAGCGTAACACGAATAACAATTTCGCGACTAAAAAAACAACAAAACTGCTGGAGCTGACGGCTTACCAACAAAGCTATTCAAATACGGTGGCAGAATATGATCGGATTACTTACCACATGACCCATGTACAAGAGAGAACGGCCCGACTACCGCAGGATCAGCCTTCTTTACATGGCATTTAAGGTCTTATAGAGCGTATTGTGTGTAAGGCTAAAGGTCAACGTCAACGAAGTGATTCGGTTTTTCCGGCGTGGCTTTTGGCATGGTACATCCACCATAGACCATTCATTCGCCATAAGCCAAGGATGATCGACACACATCATATAAATATTTGTTGATTTTAGAACCGTCTTTGGTAGCACGAAAAGTAGTCCGCCTTCGTCTTATGAAATTTACAATCTATAAATAACTCACATTATGCCCATCCTGATATATAGCGTAGAAGTGCGGACAATGACAGCAATCGCTAAGGTGTCCTTCGGGACATTCAATAAAAAATCCGGCTGGATGACTCCGGGCTTTGGGCCTTGGCGAGGGCGAATACCGCTGACGATAGAAGAATGAGCTTTAGAGAAGCGAATTAAATTTCAGCATCTCAGATGGCAAGGCCATATCGCAGAAAGTATTCGAGCTGCTACCCGCTGGTGGTAGCAGATGAAGTAAGGCCTCCTATGCGATGGAATGACCAGGGTGGCTACTTTGTTATGCGATACGAAAGAGCACTGCGTTGCGATAGGGAAATACATACATCGTAGGATTACACTATGGCCGATTGCCTATCGCATCGCATTTCTCTTTCGTATCGCATTACAGTGCAGCCCCCCCCCAGGTGTTTGAAATAATTTGCAGTAAAATCTCTTATTGCATAACCCAGTGTGTAGATTCTCGCAAACTATATCAGTGAGTATTGCAAAGTGTTGATGAGTTCAACACCAATTAGCATTTTTCAGTTTTATTGTAAATGTTTTTCTGAAATTTATTTGCTAATGCCGGCGAGTTGTTTTCAATTGCTGCTGCCTCGCTATGCATTTCTTCGTAGAGCCACTCGTAATTAATGTGGGAAATTTAGAAGCGCTGCTGCTGGGCTGTTGCCTTGGCAATGCATTCTATCGCCCCATTGTTTTTGCCAACAATTACTTATAGTGTTGTTAGTGGGCTGTTTTGGATGTCCGGCAGAAATTTAAGTTCCGTTCTGCATGACAGCATGCACCGATCTGCATCACACAGTGGGGCTCAGTGCGTTTCGAACGGCAGCCGGTAGCGGTTGAATCGTAGCGGACGTTCGGTTCAACGTGGACAAGTGGTGAATTTTACGTTGTTGCTGTGGGTGCATACACAAATTGTAAAGAGATAAATAAATTATTTGTTATATGAATAGACTTTATAGTTTAAATATGTGTGTGCTTTTGTAACATAATAATAACATTCGCTAAAAACTCTTACTTTGAGTGTTAATTAGTGATAGTAACGTAGTTATACAATGTTCCTAAAAGTGTGTTGTGAAGGTGTTATACTCGTATAAGTAGCTATGTACATATGTACATTAGACCACTTGGTATAGTAATGATCAGGGAACGGATTTTATGGAAAGTTCCTTTTTTCTGCTAAAGAGACAGAGTATATTCGAATAAAAATGTCCATGATTTACCTTTCTCTGATTCCATATATACACATTTGATATTGCCTTTTTTAAGATATTTGCCTTTTGTACCTTTAATCGTAAAGGGCACGGAAAAAGGCCTTATTCCTGATAATATGCAAGTTTTAAACGTTCCATATTTAAATTGGATGCCACTTGTACCAACTCACGTTGAGCGCACGTTTAGTACACTCAAGGCTTTTCTTCACGATAATCGAATGCAAATACTGCCAGAAAACTTTAAAATGCATCTCTTGGTTCAATGTTGCTACATACACCTATAGAAATTAAACTTTTGTGAGTTAAAATATCGAGAGGGGAAAATAGTCAAAGATTCAAAATACAAATTTTTCATATAATGAAACTACATATGTAGTTCATAGTTTTTTCTTTCTACTCATAAAATAAACACTTCTAAAATAAATGTATTTTTCGATTATTATAAGATTTTTGTTTTTTAGTGCTTTCTTTTGCCTTTTTTTGCGATTTCCAGTGCCTTTTTCTGCCTATTTCGTTATTTTATTATGCCTTTTTTATAGGTTTTTAGGTTCTCAAAATCCGTTCCCTGGTAATTATCCTCAATGAATCTCCCCTCACTACGATAATCCTAAGAGATCGCGCATCGAGTGTTTATTTTTCCCATAGGAATAAAACGTGAGAAAGTGAGTTATTCTCTTTTGAGGTCAGTATAATTTTTTAGGCTCAATCAAAACGTCAGAAACTATATACATATGTATATAGCCAGGCCAACTCGCTCAAAGACCTACGGTATTCAGTATAAGTTCTTGTATTTTCTATGTTTGAGTGAAAAGCTTCCAGGGCTGCCTGATTATCGGAGAAGATGAAGACCTAAGTACTACCTCTCTGTGGGCTTTTAAGCAAAGCCGGAAATATTCCATTGTGGAACTAGCCATTTGATTTTAACTTGAGAACTCTCACTACTTGACACAAACTATCATTATATAATTCTATCCCTCTTACCAGTGTTGCCGTTGTGCGACTCAAGGGGCAATATGACCCTTTTTAGGCGCCAATACCCTTTGACCCGACTTTTTGAAAATTTTGATTTTTTTACCCCTTTTCGAAAAATAGGTGCGACTTTTTCCCCTTTTCAGAGATTTTGATTTAGACCCCTGCTATTAAAAAATTATTCCACCTATACTCAAGAAAAAATGCACCACTTAAAATTTTTCAAGGAAATCCTCCTGTGTTTTGTTTAAAGCTTGTCCTACTATTTTCTTCTTAAATTTAACAGCGGAAAGTTTTAGCAGCGAAAAAAATTTATTATACATATAAATTTGATTTTGACCTGGGATCTTAGACTTATTTTTTTTTACTAGTAAAGAAAAGCAAATATAATATGGTGACCCGTTTTGTCGTCAATTCCCCTTTTTTTGCGACTTTCTGAAAATTGTCAACGGCAACACTGCCTCTTACCATCCAAAAAGTCGTTCCATTTCGGAATTTGTGCAGGAAATACCATAACTTCTACTATGAAATGCATAGATGCTTCTATCTGACCCCGATGTTTATATCATAGTTTCTTAATCCGCCAGCAATTTGTCCCTTTTACCGCGCTTTCATCACGATCCGCACATTCCTCGTTGCTAATTTTAAGTCATTTTCGATTGCTTTCTATAGACACATATAGGCTGGGTTATAATTTAACAGATTATGGATATTTAGATACGTATACTTACATAGTATCTACGCAAATATAAACAGATTTTTATGTGCATTTAAGTATGCATGTTCATATTAGTATATATGTATGAACACTTAAACACAAGTACTTATTTACGCACTAAACTCTCATAATTAGACTGCGGATTTTTATGCAAAATACGGAGCCTAGAAATTTGTATCACATAACTTTAAGCAAAGTGTATAAATTTGTATACATTTTGTTTATACATACATGTTTACACACTTTGCTTATAAGCTCCGTATTTTGCAAAAAAATTCCACAGTCTACTCATAATTTATAGCAGAAAATGAGATAACATTATCTTTGCAATATTTCTATGTTTGAATAGTATTCGTTAAAAACTAAAATTATAAGGTCTGTAAACAATTATACATACGAAAGTAAAACCATAGTAGACTTTATTTAACCACGAAAAAAAACATTAAAATATCACTGTTTACCGGCACATAAATATGTATGTATTTAATATTTCGTTGTTATAAAGATCAGTCCACTTGTTATTGTTAATTAGCAGGCTAAATAAATTTATTGTTGAAGTGCTAAAGTACACAATAGCAGTAGCAACCTCCACCTCCAGGCGTGTCGACAGCACATAACATCTGTTTAAACGACTGAGTTACATTTGTATATACATATGTACATTAGGCCGTATCACTAGCTTAGCGTGTGTGGTGTATTTTTTTTTTTGTTTGGCACCCGCTCAAAACAGCTAAATCGCATTTATTGCTATAAGTTTCTTATACGCTGTCCGATTTTTTTAATTTTGTGGTGCCGGTAAGGCCTCCATCAGGTCTATAATTGGCCCTGCAAAAGGTTTCGACTTTAAAACCCGTTTTAATTCATACCTTCACTAAACTTGCAAATACTATCCCTAATTGTCTATTTTTATACTACAAACCTAAAAAAAAAAAAAAAAGATGACGACTTTGCTTTGGGCTTTATTCACAAACAAACAAGTTATACGGGCATGTTGTGAAATTCGAAACTTTGAAATCGTTCGAATTGCCAAATAGTTTTTAATTATATCTGATGAAAAGAGTGACTATTCTAATTGAAAACCGTAAAAGAAGCAGCAGAGATATGAAATAAATCATTTTAATGCGAGACTTGTAAATTTTTTGGTTAAAAACCATCGAAAAAATTATCAAAATCGACTCGATTTAAAATTTTCGAATTTCAGAACATGTCTGATAATGTTTTTAATACTTAAGGAGGCTTAAATTTTTAGTTTTTATGTTGTGGTATTTTGGAACAAATTCTCGTCATACCTCGACAAATTTGATTTGGAAACAAACCGGTTTCGGCGCCGTGCCATCTTCTGTGTCGTGGCTCTTTTTTTTTTTTGTTAAACTTTTTAATTTTAAATAGAAAATTAATTTTCTTAAAAGTGTGGAAGCTATTGCATTGCTAAAGTTAAATGTTTCAGAATCGAAAATAATGGCAACCTCCCACTAAAACACTTAGGAATACCATTCACCACATAGGCAAATCATTTTTTAAGAATAAATAAATAAATAAAAAAATAAATAGTGATATTGTATCTTCATTTTTCAAACGATGGAAAATAGGTGGCAGCCCTATTTAAAAATATTTTTGAATTGAGATTTTTTAAAATGCTTTGTGGTACATCATTTATTTGAAATGTAACTAATTTAGAATATGTGGCAACCTTGTAATGCATAACATTTCTGAATTCACAATTTCATCAGCAAAATCTCCCATACAAATTGACCCGCCTTAATAAACATGTTTATAGACATACACAAGAATTTACAATTTAAAATAATACGATTTACATTTCGAACTAATCTTAATATTTTACTTTTTGGTTTTCATTACAGATAAAGTAAGCAGCAACTAACCGAGGTCTGTTATGTAAATTCTTCTGATAATTTGAAGAAGTACCTGCCCCTTTAGTAAGCAAACATTTACTGAACAATAAATATTTTCAAGAACCCCAGACAAAAAAAGTGTTCAAAACAACGCAAAAAATTGCTAAGCAATAATCTCCAATAAGATTAGATTATTTAGCAACAGCCACTAACTACTAAGTCGTCGACTTTTTCTTAACGATCTGACGCAGCAAACGTCGCGCTTCCATCCATCACGTAGCTGCAATTACAAATGAATAGCAAAATCAAGAACAAAACCGTTACAGCTAAACGATTACAACAATATCAACAACAACTGAAACAGTTACAACAACGCAGCGAAGAGTTGAGCTTCATCAATATACGACGTGAAATCTTCACCTTCAAGCGCCTGAACCACAACCCAGATAATCATAGCCGCGGTAGCATTACGAGTGGCATAAGGCTGAAACAGTTGACAACAAAAACAACATCAGCAGCAGGAACAACAGCACTAACCGATTTGGCAACGTTGTACGATAGCGAGTTAGAAACACCAGCAAAACAATTGAGCTGAAAAAGTTAAAATACTACTAGCAAGTAGCAAACAGCAAAATTGCAGTCAAAAGCTGCAACAAAGCAAAGAGAAATCGGTGCATCAACAACAGGCCAAAGCAAAGCAAGCGCTTGATACCAAACCGGTTGCCGATTTGCAAGGGAGCGGCGCGTGCTGGCAGTTGTTGCCGAAATTTCAATTGAAGAAAAGCGTCGCGGAAAATTAGGTGAACCTAAAAAGTTGTGCGAAGAGCGCGCTGAACGTAGCGAAAAGCAATAAAGCGTGGGGTGGAACAACAGTCAGGCGCCGATTGTCAATAGAACGCCAAGGTAAATACACCGTTGCAACGAGTGCCAGCAGCGGGCGTAGAAAAGAAAAGCAAGGCGGAGAAAGACCACGTTTGAAGCGTTAAGTATAAGCGGTGAGACGGAGGTTGACAGTAGAGGTGAGTGTTTGGTACTTTCAAACGGCTGTGAAGGAACGTGTTAGCGCGTGTCAAAAGCCCGCCAACGCTCAACAACTGGAAGTTACTTACCAGTGAAGAGCTCTAAATGAAAAACAATAAACAATCCAACAATCAATAATAAACGCAGTAAAAAGCAAACAATAAATAACCAAAGCAAATAACAAAAGGTGTGTCCCAATTGACCTCAACAGCAAAGCAAGAAAAAAGCCAATGCAATGCATTAAAAGCAAAGTTGATTAAAAACGTAAAATAAAAATAATCAAACAAGCGGAGAAATCCGAATGCGTGGAAAAGCGAAAAAAAATAATAAACAAAACGAAACCAAAACCAAAATTGAATGCGTACATGGCAAAAGCAAGCGCCTAAAATATCACACTCCAACACAAAACTTAAGCACACACGATTGTCAACCAACAAAGGCGAATAATAAAAACAAATAGTACCGAAAATACGCGCACGCTCCATATAAATAGGTACTTATACTTATACATTTTCGTAGCGGTCGCGTGCAATCGAGTGTGCATTGGCGCATGCGCATTTCTGTCAACACCAAGCAAGAGCCCGCTACAAGTAGGCTCGCCCAATTCGACTGCATTTTGGCATCGTTCAGCTGTGCTGCGTTCTCTGGCTGCTGCTGCTGCTGCTGCTCCACCTGAACCTGTTTTGTGGCCATTATTTAGCAGCAACAAGTCGTTGTTGAGCACCTCAATTGTTGTTAAGGTTAACTGCCGATTGCTGATTGCAGTAAGACCGCACAAAACAGTTGTTGTTGGTAGCCGTTCAGCTAGTAAACGTGTGGGCATTGATTGCTCTTTTCAATTCTTCGACTTTTATTTTGACCACTGATCACCACCACTTTTAAGCATCGATGGTTGATTACTACGCGGATATGGGACAAATCGGACAAGATGTGAGTAAATGAATTTTGCTACTACTTGCCTCCTTTTTACACGAATTTTACTTAACTCTTGCAAATAAATAAGAAAAAGTTTAAAAACTGTTTTAGTCGCTACAGTTCGTCAGATTTTCAAAAACTATTTTGGATTTATGAAGCATTCTTTAATTTTTATGAATGCGCTTGTTAGTTAATATAATTTCGAAGGAATTTAGAAAGTAGGTAAAATATCGACTTTATTCTAGAAATTTAATTTATTCTTCAAAGGTGTATTGATTCCATATTCATCTTATGTTATCAATTAAATTTCTCAAATAAGTGGCAACCCACTTCAAAATTACTTCCGATAGTAAACTTTCTTAAATCTTTGTAGTCTGGTACCCATATTGCAATATTCAAACATCATCAAAAAAATATATCAAACCATAATTTTGAAACAGGTGGCACCCTTCCTCAAAAAATATTTTTGTCTGTAAGCTTTCTTAAATCTCTTTCTTTCGGCAATTATATGGCAATATTTACTTCATCTTATCAATGTACTTAAACTGCAATTTTCAAACAGGTGGCAACTCTCTAACTGTTATTTTTCTTTATTTTAAGTTAGACTACCAGCAATGCATCGGCGAAACTGCGCGTACAAACATACACACAGAGAGGCAGACAGACAGACAGACAAACAGATAGACAAAAATTTTAAAAATTGTTGATTTGGTTTCTGTTGCTTTAATAATTCAGTGCAATGTAATATAAAATAACGGGTAATAACTGAAAGAGGAAATTGTGTAGAATTAAAAAAATAAATCATAACTAATTTAATTTTTTTCAATCTAATAAGATCAGAAGAACGAAATTCGAGGATGTGGTCTATGTGTTTGGCTATATTAATCCTTAGCATATAATTTTTTCAAAAATGGATATTTCAAAATTTCAAGCATATTCAAGGATAAAATTTTAAAATTACATTTCCAATACCTACTCATCCTTATGCACCGAAAAATTTAGTTTGTTTTAATTCTACAGAATTTTCGCTTTAATTTGATACCCATACTGTTTTTGTACATTGCACTGAATTTTTTAAATTAACCATATTTTTAAATTTCAAAGTCCTTAAAAAAAAAATCCTAACATTAATCCCAATGCATTAGAGAGAAAAACTTAAAACGCCTATCTGTTATATTTGGCCCAGGATTTCGCGAATATATTGATTTTTTTTGTGTGTAAAAGTTACAGACGCACGGTGTAAAAAAAAAAACAATACAATATTTTAAAATGCTTAAACGTTCTACCATTATTGAGTTAGTCTAACTAATCAGCTTTGACCCACATATATTCCAAACCGTCGTTTGAGTTATCAACTTGTGGCATAAAACTACATACAGTGTTGTTCTACACATATGTATATGCATACTTATGTACGTACGTAAATACACAAAAAAACTACATAGAAATTAAAAAAAAAAAAACATACATAAATTCACTTAATCTTTGTTATCAACAATTTGCGTTACTAAGTATTATTTCGCTTGTTTAGAGTGAAAAGTGCCTGAGTCCAGTTTTTCTAATTTTACAAGAGAATAAAAACCTTTGAAAACTATTTTCTTTTTCCAAGCTAAGGTTACTCCATACGATTCGAATTCCACAACGTCGATAAAAAGTTCTGTATGTTTTGAGGGTTATACAATTTTCTGTGACTTTTTCACTTATGAAGAAGATAAGTACATAGTTCGAACTTTTTAGAAACGATTCATTTTTAATGGCTCTTGCTTCCTGCGTAAAAAAATGATTTTTTAAAAACGCGGACTTAGCAATTTTTCACTCTAAGCTGGTGATTTTTTTATTTAATTTTTGTATGCATGTTTCTGCCTCATTGCAGTGCGATTAGAATTACTAAAATACTTTTATAATTACAAAGGTTTGTTCCGCAGATTTTTCACCGTGTTGATAAAATACGTATGTAGAAGAAAAATTAAGTATAAAAGGCTTGTCTTAACGCTTTGAAGTTTATTTTGTTTAAATATACATACGTATGCGTCTATGTACATTAGAGTGGCCCAAAATTGCATGTGCCCAAGACAGGTATGTAGTTAAGTGAATGTTCCCCAATAATACCAGAGTAATTATATGTAAAAACCAAATTTTTAGCTGCATTTTAACATGCCAAGAATATAAAAAAATTGAGAATATCAGCGTTTTTATAAAAAACCGACCAGCGCGACCTGTAAGAAAACTTTCTCTTTTTTTTTATCACAAATTACAATAAATTTAGGTAGCGTGTATGAATTTCCAAAATATTGTTTTCAGGGTTCGTATTTGCACACACATGCGCAGCACATCCTAACATTTTACGCTCACACACGTGTGCTGTGCATATAAAAAATTAAAAACTTGCTCACATCACATGTGTGTGCTGTTTGGTAAAAAGCACGGGCACATGTGTGTACTTTATTTTTATTAATATAAAGCACACGCACATGTGTGTGCTTTGCGTAGAGAAACTTATACACTTCGATTTCTATCTCAAATCTTAAAATAATTTTTTAATATGTTTTCTGTCATATAAAAAACAAACAACACCTCACTTGTTATTGAATTGTCTTTCAAAAAATAACGTTTAATAAACAAATTCTTTTAAAAATATATTATGTGCATGTGCATGGGCTGAAATTTGTACAAAAATCGGCTCACACACATGTGCATGTGCTTAATAACAAACAGCACACACTTTTCTGTGAGCAGAGTTTGTTTTCCACTTATGCACACACATGTGTATGAGCAGTGAGTACAAGTTGAATGTGTTTCTGGCGTGTGTGTGAGCAGAGCATGTGTGTGCAAATACGAACCCTGATTGTTTTTTCTGAACCACTCTAATGTATATGAATATTTATTGTATTTTCTTGTATTTATTTGAATTGTGCCAGTAATAAGTGAAAAAAATCTTGTGATTCTTATCACCACTTGCCTTTGTTGTCATCGGCAGCATGTTCTAATTATTAAAATCAATTAAAATGATTTTATATTCAATAAAGCATCGATACTGCTTTTGCCGTATTTGGCAATGCAAATGATGAAATCATGAACATACATTGCAAACGCATAATCAACACATAATCCATACTTACATAAAAGACGCAGTTTCTTACAGTGCCCCTCATGGTCATATATTGTAGATAACTGCCTTTCCGATTGATTGCAACAACATGGAGCAGAAATAAAGTCTTATTTGAATAATAAATTAAAAAAAAATAACTGGTTCCAAACCTACGATCTACACTGAGTNAAAAAATTGAGAATATCAGCGTTTTTATAAAAAACCGACCAGCGCGACCTGTAAGAAAACTTTCTCTTTTTTTTTATCACAAATTACAATAAATTTAGGTAGCGTGTATGAATTTCCAAAATATTGTTTTCAGGGTTCGTATTTGCACACACATGCGCAGCACATCCTAA
>NW_016157113.1:287468-351351 GCF_001687245.7 Rhagoletis zephyria
GAGACAGTACGCTTGCATTTTGAATTGTGCCAGTAATAAGTGAAAAAAATCTTGTGATTCTTATCACCACTTGCCTTTGTTGTCATCGGCAGCATGTTCTAATTATTAAAATCAATTAAAATGATTTTATATTCAATAAAGCATCGATACTGCTTTTGCCGTATTTGGCAATGCAAATGATGAAATCATGAACATACATTGCAAACGCATAATCAACACATAATCCATACTTACATAAAAGACGCAGTTTCTTACAGTGCCCCTCATGGTCATATATTGTAGATAACTGCCTTTCCGATTGATTGCAACAACATGGAGCAGAAATAAAGTCTTATTTGAATAATAAATTAAAAAAAAATAACTGGTTCCAAACCTACGATCTACACTGAGTGGAAAAAAATATTAAAATCAAATAGAAACGTAATTGATCTTACTATAAACGTCAACGAAAGTACTGTATATTGGTAAATATTCAATTCAATTACGCGCATATTAAAATGACTGCGTTCGTACTGAAAAAGCATCCGTGAAGTGAATAATCAAGACAAAAACTAAAAAAAAAATTTTAATTTGCATGTTGCCTGCAGTGGAATTCGAACCCGACCATCCCCGGACATCAACAACTTGTGGCAAGCATCTTTGCGCACTCACCCTGCAGGGAAAGCTACTAGTGGTGAACTAGAATTCTACCGGTTTGCTTTTCAGCCGAACTAGTTCACGTTCTATCCTTTTTCAATGTTAGCGACTGGTATTTTTAACATTGCGATATCCTACGAGATGTCAATTGTCAGGCTATGCATCAGCATCTACTGGTATAAATACTAGTAGCATCATACCAAGTGATGAGATAGTCTGCCAATTCATGCCCCGTGAAAAGCATAAGTGTGCCCTTTTGCTCGCGACCCTCCAGCAGTCACAATGGCCGACAGAGCAAAGCACTCGCGTGGTAAGCCTGAGGGCCCAGGTTCAAATCCTGTTCTATTTTTTATTTTATTTTTACTTTTTATAAATTTTTTTTTTGTTTAGGCTGTTTACTGTAATTTATAAATTTAATACAAAAATATTTTTGTTTAATTTCTTTGTTTTTATGGCACAAGCATTTCTTCCTAAAAGTTTTTTTGCAATGCAATTAGATTTTCGAAGTTGTTATTTATTTATAAATTATTAATTACATTTATTTAACTTTAAAAATCTTAACCACCTCCAAACGGCCTCGAACCTGCGATTTCAGAACCAGAACCAGTAGTCTTCACGTGACGCCACAGCCGACATTTGTAAGAAAAGCAATTAATTGCGTTTTATTTTTGGCTTTGGCAATTCAAAGGCAGATGTCGCTGATCGCCTAAGTTCTTCGAAATTGTCGAACTGGTAGGCACATACTAGTTAATGAACTAGTATTTTTTCTAACTGGTTTGGCTTTTCACTGCAGGGTACATATACATACACAGATGTGAACAGTCAAATACGTGCGTAATAAATTTTGTATGAAAATATTATTTTTAAATACGAAATATAAAGTATTCATTTTTACTATGCATTATTTCCCTCGGTGTAATCATGTATGTATGTATGTATATAACTCGTATAGGAGACACTTTTTGTATATATTTAGCATACAATAAGGCGCACAAAGGGAAATCTTGCTGTCGGAATATGGTCATTGAGCAAGATTTGATTGAATTTTGCTAATGATGAAACCAGTGGCAAGAGCACTGTTTCCCTATCTGGGAAAAATCTGTATCTCTGTACTCAAATTTTTGAATATCCTACAGGTGTGTGCGATTGCCCATACATATGTATATCATAGGTGAAAGACTCTTACAATTCGGGGTTCGGTTGTCGTCTCCTACCAGACAGATCTATGTATATTGGTCGCTTTTATTCCTTCAAATAACAAACTCGCACATACATAAGTAGCCTTAATTTCAAAATTATGTGTTTGTTTTACAGTTTTTGTAATTCTTGCTGTTATTGTGCGTATAATTTGTTGGTGTACATACTTTTTTTGTTTGTTCTCCTGCTATCATCTTATGTATATGAATTAAGATTATGTATAATAATTAAGCACACGATTTGTAAATTTGTACATATTTGCACATTTTGGCAGTCACGAGAGTAGTGTTGTCTAAAAATTTTGATAAACTCATTGACAGCTTTCCAAACAACACCACTCAATAATTGTGAAACTTTACAAATCGTGAGATCCCTGCTTTAGTCTTGGCCCGCTCTTTTTCGCCCGTTTGTACTGTCAATTTCAAAAGGAAACTCCTAAGTGATGTCATGTAACCGCCCGGCATTTCTACGACTCTATTCTACTCGACTCAACTATTGATTTATTTGTATAATTTCTTCCCATATTACTTGCTTCAAGCTCAGCAACTCAACTGGTCTTGATCCATCGATGCTGCTATTCTCTCTCTTTGCACTGAAGCGCTTCAGAATTTAGGTGATTTGCGTGTTTATCAACTTGGAATTCCAGGCAGAATGGAGAATTTTCATGAATGGAACGGTGCAGGTACTTCCTGTAGCATCCATGCCCTTCCGTGCGTTCGACTGAAACAATGCCCCTCTTCCTATCGGTGAAATTTCTCAGCTCTCTTGCCATTTGTAGAGATATGCAGTTCTTTCTTGGGTTGCGAAATATGAGTTTCCTCTTCTCTCCTCGTAAAACATGCTTTACATACCAAAATGTATAGAAAAAGTGTATGATGTTTTTTTTTTGGTTTGGTTTCTGATATTATTGTGAAGTAAGCTTTTATTTCTTCTAGACTTAGTGTGGAAGTGCAAGCTCTAAATCGGTTGAGGATGTAAGTAATTAATTTAATTTAAAAACAAAATATTCATTATACAAAAAACTCAACGTAGCAAAAGTATATACATACTTCACCTTGATGGCTCAACGAGCTTCAACGCCACTTTAGCCTGATATTCATTTACACAGAAGTACCTACTTTAGTTAAATCTAATCGTTCAACAAGTTCATAAAATAAAAAAAAAAAAACACTTTTCAGCAAAAAAAAAAAAAGTGTGGCGTTAAAAACACTTTTACTGGCCTGCATGTCAGCCGCCAGCCATCACTTGCATGCTCTTGTTCGTGATTCAGCAAAAGGCGCTGATGTCGACTCAAAATATGACCTACACCAAACGAATTTCTAGTGCCTTGCCATTAATTATCCCGCAAGTGGGCAATAAACCACATTTGTTGCTTGTTGGGCGAAAATATGCGCTGCTATTGCTGCAATTTTTTCTTCAGACATACTTAGTTTCTCGTTTTTTTTTTTTTTTCTAAACTATAAACATATTAATTATTCTTTCATGGTGCAGAGTGCGAGTCTGCGACGCAAAATAATGCTGCTGCAATGCGATGCTGTTATTGTGCGGCTTTGATGCAAATTTTTGCTAATTATAGGCACGAATATACATATATTTGTATGTGCTGGAAAAATAAATATGTACGCGACATTTTAATAAATTTCGCCTGTTATAAAAGCCCTGCAAAATTGTATTTAAATTTGCAACTTTTTAATCAGATTTTTCAAGCATTTTCCTTCATACATAAAATATTTTTGTTTGACAATTTTTTTGTAAGCGTAATATGGTTAAAAAAAATCAAAATTAAACGCGATTTTTTAGCAACTTCTAACTTCAACTTTATTGTACTACAATTTTATAGGCCATAAAAGTGCATACTGGAAAAAGTTCCGAAAAATGTGATTAAAAAGTTGAAAATTTAGATGCAATTTCGCAGAATTTTTATAATTTTTGCACATAGTTTTGTTAGACAACGAGCTATACTTTTATAAAAAAATAATGATAACAAAAAAAATTTAAAAATTTTGTTAAAATATCGCGTCCATACTTATTTTTCCACCACTGTATATACACACTCGTATTCGAGTGCATGTACTATTTAACGTAACTCATACGCCACCGGCAGGCAGCCAGACATCATTATGGTTATAGTTATTAGATGTACACATTACAGCGCGACGATCGTAAATTTTTTTGAATTGCATTTTAGCGGTTTGTTGTTGACTTCACAGCACGACTTTCTTATTGTTTTTTCTAAAGTATCACGAAATGTCATCCTATACGAGCAGTCTGATTTCGTCTACAGGAAAACATATACATATGTACACACATATGTATGTATTTATACTAAACAAACGAATGGCGCAAACCCTGACCAACATTAAAAAGTGCAGTATTTAGCACTGTGCAATTTGTCACCCTCTCTAGCAGGTGGCAATAATAACTACGGCGGTTATATTGCACGTCACTTGCTGGTATACTTACATACATACACATGAACGCTTGAAAGTAAAAACTGGACATAACATTTAGGAAACTAAAAAAAAAAACGGACATTCATAAATTTTGCTTAAATTTTCGGTGTTTTTAGAACAGGGCTGCAGAAGCTTTTTGGTATTTAAAAACTACATCGAACATGGAAAAAAAATATAGAAAAAAGGTTTTTTCTTAACAGCGGTCGTCCCTCGGCAGGCAATGGCAAACTATAAAATTTCTGCCCATTTTTCGCCATATAAAATAAATATATTTTTTTAACAAAATATTTAATATTTTAAGCAATTTTTTTAACTACCCTATTTAACAGTCACAGTCAATTTTATATGTTCCATTTTTAGAAAGACCAAAATTTATTTCCAATCTTTATACGCTCAAAAATGTTTGCCTATTTTTTAAATGACCAAGAAAGTAAAAAACAAACGAACTGAATTTAATTTTTTGACAATTTAAAAACCAAAGGAAAAATTGCTGGTCATTCAAAAACACTAAATTTTTCTTATTAAAAAATGTATCTATTTTCTAAATTAGCAAAAATTTATATCTAGTTTTGAAGTGACAAAAAATATATGCCCAATTATAATATTAAAAAAAGTGTTGAGTTTTTAAATTATCAAAAAATACTTACAAATACTCTTTTCAAGCGAATTTTAAAGGAAACTACTACCTCCTGAAGATATTTTAATAGAAAAGTCTACTTAAGTTGTCTTCATTTTGACACAGCAAAATACATACTACTAAATACATTTACATACTATATGTCATTGTTGTATTTAGAAGGTCATATTTCTTCACGTTGTTATTCAAGTTTATAGTTTAATTTTATTGCACTTCGGTTGCATAATTTTTACGATCCCGTTTTTACGAGCCACTTTGACACAGACGGACGGTTTTCACAGATGTGTGATTACAAAATTTGTATTGTTGCGTATTTTATAGCTATTGTGGTTATTGCTGCCATTGCATTTTGTCCAAGAAAAAAAATCTTGTGCGAGGTCAGGCACGCCTTTCCGCATGTTTTGTTATGAACATAGTACGTCTTAAAATTTTTTAAGTTTTACATATCGTCGGTAACTGCACATAATGCTCTAAAAGGCATTTTTTTTGTTTGCATGTAGGAGAAGCGAAAACCTATAAAAAAAAACAAAAAATCGTAAGAATAAAAGTAAAATTTCAACTTTTATGGGTCGTACACTATAGAAAATAAAGGTATAATACTGCTTAAAACTGTATAAATTATTGTATTACCTAAGAAGACATCCTTGTTAATTTCTTACTGCAAACTAAATAAAACGTAAGCGAAAATAATTCATTAAGAACGTAAGTTGGGAAAAATCATATTTTTAGTACGATTCTTATCGTTGTTTTCTACAGCGAGCTGTGCTTCGTTTTTGACTGCAAGAATATAAGTCAATATTTAAATGTTATTTTTGACTAAAAAAATGTCGGTAAAAAATATCAATTAATTGTGGACTTTTTTGAAATTTGTTTGACATGTTCCAAAAGGATAATTGAAAACAAAAGTTATAATTAATCTCGCTTTAAATTTTTATTTTAATTGTTGATACCCATATGTCCATAGTTTGTGTAAACTGTTGGAAACATTACAAATCATAGTCCTTTGGAAAAAGTCCTGACTACCTGTTTAAAAACTAAAAACGCCGATTTACTAAGAAATTTTACATACTCTCAATGAAATCAAATACAGTTCAAATTTAGTCAAAACAAATAGAATGTTTCGATATGGTTACATATGTATGTGCATAAATAACTATGTATAGCGACATAGGTTGGGCAATAAATGTTTATACATAATTTTAATTTTTGTAGCTTTTTCCGTTTTGCATTTTCATATTTCGACATTCCAATGCATATGAAAAAACAACGGAAAGATGAGAAATAATATTTACAATTGATGCCGAATGTTTGGTTTTTGCACTTTGTTTATAGCTAAAAATTGTGTTTATTCAAAATGCATAAGTTAATGACCGACTAATTGAATACGAAGGGGTATAAGAAGGATGCAGGAGAAAAAAAATTTAGAGTAACGTAATAACATGACCCACTTTAGGGTGTGTGTTGAAAAGCGCTTTTGTTATATTTTTGTTGTGGGTTGAAAAATAGAGTGTAAACAAAGTCAGAATGATTCAGCATACGTTTTTTGTTTTGTGAATATGACGAATTCAAATCCTAATTTTAATCCTCACACCTCAACGTAGAAACGTTTGAAGGTATGTGTGTTTCGTTTTTATGAGGAATATTTTTATAAATTTTTTAAAGGTCATTTAGAGGTCGCCACCTGTCGATTAAGGTCAGCAAGTACGATTTTGTAAATTTATGAGTTTTTGAATGACTATTTTGGGTTCGATTTCAAAGATCGAATATGGTCTGAGAAGACGATATATAGGCCTTTAAAATGCTATATAACAATGTATTGCCAGACTTGGCTTCTTGGGATTTTTTATCGGGTAAAATAAAAAAGAACCCATATTTCTCTTAATTTTTTAAATTTTGACCATCGATAATTTCCTCAATTTCACAATATGTAGTACTATCTAAAATTAAGTCTATTTTTAAATAAACTGATAGCTCACTTATTACAATCGCATAAAAATTGTCGAAGTTGGGCGACTATTCTTAAATACGGCCTTGATTTTATGTTGTTTGTTTATGTACCGGACTTTCAGATTTTTGAGCAGTGTGGCTAAGGATTTCATCAATATTTATTTAAAATTGATATACACAGCCTATAGAAATGAACATTTATTTCGTTGGATAGACGTTTCGTCAAATATAAGCTCGGCAGCATAGGTTAGGTTAGGTTGTTGCGGTTGTCTGTAAGAAACACTTAGGCTACAGGCCCACTGTAATGCCGCATGTGGGGTCAGTAGCTCCCAATCCCTCCTAAAACCATTTTGAACTTCGCAGGCATTTTAGAAGATACTTGATTTCCACGCATCTAAGGTCCTCCAGGTTATCGAAAAATTGTCTACCCAGTGTGCTGAGTCTTCGTCTGTATAGAGAAGGGCACTGACACAACAGGTGCAGAATCGTTTTCCCCTCTCTGTCATCTTGACAACTTCTACAGAAGTCATGTAGCCGTACGCCTAGTCGATAGGCATGCCTGCCGATTAGGCAGTGTCCTGTTATAACAGATGCTAACAAACTGATATTCTGCTTGTTTAAGTTCAGTAGTAGGGCAGTGCATTTAGCGCGGAGCATCGGCCATAGTTTCTCGTCAGTTTTGCAGGTGGTTTCCTCATGCCGTCTGACGTTCTCTACTTTAGTGAGCCTCTCGGAGATAAGTAGCTTGCAAGTTTGTGCGCGTATTCCTGTTTCAAGGTTTATATCCTCAGTAGGTAGTTTGGCGCCAAGTCGACCCAGTTCATCGGCCTAACAGTTCCCCTCAATGTCCCAGTGTCCCGGAACCCATATCACCTTTGGGCGAAATGATTCCGCCATTTCGTTAAGAGGTGTGCAACATTTCGTGGCTACCATGGAGGTTGTCGACTGCTTCGTAAGGGATTTCAATGCCGCCTGGCTATCAGTGAAGATGTAGATATCAGCTTGGGATATCATATCACATTTTACCAGTTTCGTGGCTCGGTCGATTGCCATTAGTACCGCCTGAAAGAGGCCATAGTGGTCCGGAAGACGAAAGCTAAGGGATTCCAGGTGTTCGGAATATACACTAGCACCGACCGTTCCCTCTAGCTTTGAGCCATCTGTGTATGCATGGATGGACTCTCCAGTCCTTAGCGTCTCGTTTCCCTCTTCCTTTGAGAGCAGGAGGGTCGTAAACGCTGTAGTGGAATCACGCTTCGGAAGGTCGTAGTCCACCAATCCGGGAATCTCAGAAAAGACCGTCAATATTCTACCATGACCATAACTGGTATTTGACTATTTATTTAGACTATATAGTTCTACCGGAAGAAGGTTCCGTAGGGCATACAGTGTCTTGGATGGTGTTGTTCTCATCACACCAGTTATGGGTGTGGACGCGAGCCTTTGGACCTTATCCATATTTTAAAAGTTTACCCCTTGCCCAAGGGGGTCCCAACATACCACTTTGCCGTGATAGAGAATTGACCTAACCACCGCTGTGTATAGGCAGTAAATTATTTTCGGTTCCATCCCCCATATTTTTCCTATTGACCTGCTGCAAACGTATAGTGTTACTGTTGCTTTACGTACTCTATATGCAATATTGGGCGCCCAGTTTTGTTTTCTATCTAGTATTAGACCTAGATACTAGGCCTGTTCCTTTACTTCAATGGTTTTTCCCTCTGGAGGCAGCATAATTCTAGCCAGTTTAAACCTTATCGAGACGATTGCAATTTGATCGGCGTACAGCCAAGCTGAAGAGGAACGATAGAGTTAAAAAGGTGCAGTACATATTTTTGTAGTCGATATTATGTACACGCAAGTTTTAAGGTCTTTGAATATCCTGCGAAAACTAAGTAGTTATATGAAAAAACACCAGCGCACTTCTGTGTAGCTGTTCTGTGCCAAGCTGATCTTAAAGTATTGGCATAGAAATGGTAGCTATTTAAACTACGAAACTGAGCTATACCGTACTCAGAGGAAAAATTTTGTACAGGGCCCATACTCCAAAAAGGAGGTGAAAATTGTACAAAAAAAAGTAACGTAGTTCCGGACTATCGAGAAGAAATGAATGTTCGTTGAGTGTTGCTACTCTAAATTCACTGGTGTCTGTTTTCAATGAATGGAACAATCCATATGTCACTACATACATATGTACATATGTATGTACGTTCTATGTACACCCTGCCGTTTCCAATTTGCTTGCTTTAATTAAATAATATACAATTATAGTGAATGTATGTATGTATGTACTATGTATAAGTAAGTACATGCGTATCAATTAATGCTTTTGTTGTCCTAGAGATTATAACAGGCATATATTTATTTTTATAGTGCTTTGTTCGTAGAATATTTGTTATTTTTTTTTGTGTTTTATCACTTGCTGGGTGCGATAATTTACTAATCACTCGACAACAAATAATGCCCCTTATCAGTCAATTACTTGCTTACACTATATATAACGCACTAAAGTTCATATTTGTTTGTATGGTTGTGTGTTTTTTTTTTTAGAGTGTATATGTGCCTGTAGGCATAATTTTCTTATTGTACTCTGTGACACCAACAAATAAATTTTTATATGTACATACACTGTTGTCGAAGCTAAATACTAATAACAGCATTCATAAAAAATTAAGTAGCTTTACAAAAGCCTTATAAACTGAAAAATGTATAAAAAAGATCAGTCCAGCACCTTCTTCTTGGCCTGCGGGCTGTGTCGGAGCCACAGCCGCTAAACTCAAACGTAGAATACGTACGGTTATTAAGACCACATTCAAGTTAAAAACGGTACATGAAATAATCGTTTTGATTGTATTGAACTGAATTTAATAAACCAATATGAATTGCAAAATATTAATAAGAAGCAATAGAGAAGCAGATCCACGTTAACTTCAATCATATGTACCATCAGCTTAAAAATAGATATATGTCATATAATTCGATTTTTATTTCCTTTCATACTGCAGAAATTTGTATTACTTTTTATTTTAGCCTAGGTCCCCGTATTAGTATTTTTCTTCGTGTTCATGCTAGTCTCTGCATTATCTTCGTTTTTGGATTTGTAAATAAGTTAGCTAATACTTCTGAAACAGCTGGCAATCCTACTAAATACAATTAAGAAATAAAAAAAAATTCTCGGGTATGGTATTGTGATACCTACATATTTCATGTGCCTGATGAATTAAGTTAATTTTGATTTTTTAAATACGTCACAGCGCTCCTAAATACAGTTCAGAAATAAAGTTTTTTTAAATCCATTTCATTTGATACCCATATTTTTAATAATTGCTTTAACTTATTAAATAATTTGAGTCATATATTACTAAAAGAAAAAGAGATCCACAATTACTGCAATCAACATATGTGCGCATGTATGTATTTACATACATACGCTGTCATTAGGTTATAAATATTGCGCCATCTGTTACTCAAAAGCCGAAATACACACACATAATTTTTGTCTCCTTTTCTCAGTTCCAGCGCAAGCACGTGTTTTCAAAGTGATAGCGAAGTGATTTTGTATAAAAACTCATTTATGCCCATATATTTGAATAAAATAAATATACAAACATAAGAAAAAAACTTGAGTTTTTCATTAAAGAAATCAGAAACAAAATCATTCGAGCGGGTTTTCGAGCATTTTGGTAATAACAAAAATTTGCTAATGTTTCAAAAATTGTTTGCCTTAAAATGCTTAATATTTTTTGAGTTTATATCAAATATGTTGACGATAATATTTCCATTGCTCCAAAGATCCCGAAAATGAAAGTTATATCTACAAACCATAAGTTGCTAGAGGACTTTAAAGGCTCAAAACCGGCCCCAAAATAAGCCAACATTTACCGTTACTTACAAAAATGAATCTGTCGATAGGCTAGGAATTTTATCTTTGAAACGGCGCACTTATATTTGAAATCGCTTTATTAGTTCTAGTGCAATAAGCGTTGGCGTAAAGCTCTAAAAATTACAACTACAACATTTGAGCATAGCCTCCATATCGAAGCGTGACACGTATTCTACGTCAAAAAAGCGCACCATTGAGTGTAAAGTATTTTTGCAAATGAATTTCGAAGAAACGTTTTTTTTTTTGACATATTTTGGTGACACCTACGTTCCGCAATATTTTTTTTAAATAGTTCTAGTAAAATAAGCAAAATACTTCTCTAGCAAAAGTTTAATGATTTTAGCTGAGCTTTAATTTACTGACATTAGGGTATGCTTCAGGGTAATAAAACTGGCATCTGATGGGCAGGTATTAGAACGGGGTATTTGAGGTCAGTGAACTTTGAAATAACTCGAGACAGGAATATCGATATATCGTACTTTGATATCTGACTGTAAATGCCGAAGATATAACGTAAAAAGTTAAATAGGCGACCCCTAAGTTCGGCCAAAATATAAATTTTTTTCGAAATTGCCATGCACAATACTTTCGACTCAGGTGTATACGGCGAACTTTTTACCGGTAAGGTCTAATGTACATACATACATACCTATGTATACATATACATAAATACATTTATATTTTCAAGAATATATTTCATAAAACTAGCAATTTATTAGTATGATCAACCACAAATCATACGCACACTAACGCACACTGTTAATTATTTTTAGGACATTTTATTCGCGCTTATTTGTACGTATGTATATGTATGCTTTATATACCAGCCTACAGACATATGTACATACAATAAGTGTGCGTATTTTTATTTGGGTTTGTTTTGAAATTCCTATGATAGCCCATTGTCGATGGCGCATATCAACACCCGCTTTCAACGCCGAATAGCCATAACGATGCGATATAAATTTTGCCAACAACAACATACGCATATTTTCCTCACAATTATTAGCGTATTCTGCGCTGGATTTTGTGTGATTTGCGTAGGTTACACAAACAGACGCAATAAATCCCAATATGTGTGTACATACATACATTGCCCTGAATTTGTAGGAATTAGTTTTCGCAAAATAAAATAGCTTTACTCCCACTCTTTTAGTTTTATTGTTAACGCGCGAGAGCTGATAAGGGATGTATATAGTATGCACACTAAAAAAAAAAATTTTTTTAAATTTATGCACACTAAGATAGGTAAAAAGTTCCCCCTCCTAACTGTGCAAATTTACATACTGTATTAATAAAATTAAACACAGCCTGTTTACTTTTACATACCGAATTTGTCGAGTAGACCCAATTATACATAAAATGTTTATAATTGATTAGAAATGAGCTCTTAGTGTTTATATGTATTTGTTTAAATGTATTTCTACCTTCAAAATGATTGCAATTTTAAACATTTCTTGTGTACATATATTTCAAACTTTCCATGTTCAAAAATCCAATCTTAAAAATCAGAGCTAGAATATTACTATTAACCAATCCAAATTATCGCATAATAACTCTTATCCAAGGATAAATAAAGTAGCAGTCGGAGATTAAAACATTTTCAAGAATGCTTTATTGGTTGCTCTCCGAGGGAAACCTTTACCGATGCGAAATAAAAATGCTTCTCAGTTAAGGAGAAATATAAATGAAGAATAAAAGTTCTTCTCAGTCAAGTGGAATAACCCACTACCCCGGTCCCGAAAAAATATAACCCGCTATCTGGGTACCCGGATAGAGATAACCGCCTACCCGGTTACCCGGATACAGATAACCATCTATTCGGGTATACATATAAAGAAAACCACTTATCCAGGGAATCTGGAACATAACCCCCATATCAGGTATCGGAAAAAGATAACCGCCTGCCCGCGTATTCGGGTAAATATAACCCACTACTCGACCAATAATATTCCTCTCATTTAATAATCGAACACAAGCAACTATTACAAATAAGTCTTCTAGGTAGATCTCAGTGAAGGAGATTTATTTCTTGAAATAAAATATAAAGTCCAGTAAGGGAGATTTATTTCTTGAAATTAAATATAAATCTCAGAGAGCAACCAAAACAATGCACGCATTATTTTTTTATCTCGCCGAGAGAAACTTTTATGTGACGGCACAATATGATAAGTATCCGAGAAAAACCAATACCGTTTTTCGGTTAAGAGTTATTTTCGAGCCCTGTTAAAAATCTTATTCATATATTTGTACAGATTCTTCTTGAAAAGTAAATAATTTTCAGAGATAGTTTTACATCCACTTTTTACAGTGTAGGTTTAATTGTTTATAGAACTTTTATTATTTTATTTTAGTTATTAATTTTCTTTTAGATTTAGCTTATCTAAGTATGCTAACAGTCACGCACAAAGAGGCAATGACTTTAGGCTTCTTGTACCTAACACACACTTGCTCACCTACAAACATATGTACGTACACAATTAGCGCGCAGTTATCCACCGACATAAAATCGGAGACCGTGGCAGCGGACACAACGTTGTCGTTGCTTTTCTCTCTTTCTATGATTAGCAAATTTGATATCTTTCTACTTACTTCTACGGCACGCTGCGTACACGTTCGAGGATAACCGCACTTTTAATGTCGGTTACTGGTTAAGCTNATGTATTAAGAATTTAGAATCATAAATACTCTTTTGATATTTTTATACTACGTAAATATATGTAGGCATATTTTTGAAAAATTGTCCTTCATTTTGAATCCATATTTATGGTCACCGTATCTATACATTGTCAGTCCAATCGGGTAGGTAGGGGTAGCATGTCGTATGAGTAATTTATTGTTTTGTATGAAATCTTTTCTGAACAGAAACTCCCTGGGAGTTTTCTCTCCTTTTCCTTTCCTCCTATCATACGGTGGAGTTGAGCTGCCAAAATGCTACTCCCTGCGAGTTAATTATTGGAGGATTTCTTTCTCGGGAGAAACATATACATATGTACATTAGAATGCATCACCAAAAAAAGTTGCGGTTTTTCCGTCGGGATTACAAAATTTATGATATTTTAAGACGCCCACCAAAATATTTCGGAAAAATATTAAGCATTTAGTGAGCTGGACCGATTTGAAAATACCTCCAAAAATGGAGTTTTTTATGGATAAAAATAGTTTCTTAAAGAACTTTTTGAAAAAAGTCCCCTCAGATGAAAAAACAGATTAAGCTTAAAAAATCTGCATAAAAATATTTAAAAAACTTTTCAACGGAATCGTTAGAACGAGATTTTTGAAGCTGTTTTTTTACTTTTTTCAAAGATGGATTTACGAAAAACTGGAATATCTGGGCTAAAACTATTCTGATTTAGACTTATGTGATCTCAGTGTATTTTCACGCTGTTTTTATTTCTGTCCAAAAAAAGTTATTCGTATCCCAATTTTTTATTTTTCAAATACCAACACATCTTAATTCAACTTTGAATAACGTTCGTTCATCCTACCTTTCTCTTTCATCCTTTGAATAAGTTTATTAGCAAAGAAATAAAAACTAGGTAAAAAAACCTTTCCAATGACATCTCTTAAGTCTAAATCGGAAGAGTTTAGGTTGTGTTGTTCAAGTTTTTCTTATACCAATCTTTGAAAAAAGTTAAAAAACAGCATCAAAAATCTCTTTATTACGATTCCGTTCATTTTTTTAAAATATTTTTATGCAAATTTTTTAAGCTTAAACCGTTTTGACATTTGAGGGGATTTTTTCAAAAAAAAATCTTTACGAAATTATTTTTAATCATATAAAATTTCATTTTTAGAGGCATTTTCAAATGGGGNTTTTAACTTTTTTCAAAAATTGGTATAGGAAAAACTTGAATAACTGAACCCAAACTCTTCGGGNGGACGTTTTAAAATATAATAGATTTTATAATTCCAATGGAAAAATAGCACGGATTTTTTTTTGTATGGGGAGTGATGCAGTCTAATGTACATACATACAATACGTACGTATGTAGTTTAGCTTGGCCTAATTTGCCTATTTGTATCATGCATACATATAAATATAAATTCCTTTTATTTCACATTATTATATGGGTGATTATTTATATAGAATTATAAAATGTATTTTGCTTATTTATAGTATGTCTGCCTAGTTAGTACATATATACAGTTCAAAGACCTCAAAATATCAGTCGTTTTATTGTTAGTTTATTTGGTTTGCCTCCCTTGCGGTGACAGTCGTCACAATTCCTCATATATTTATGTATGTTCCAGCAATATTGTTTTTTTTTGCAAACTAAAACAAAAATAATATTATGTTAATATTTGCAAAATGGTCTGGCCTAAACCAAAGATACTAAAAATAAAAAATAAAAATAAAAATTACAGTTTAAAAAACTATAAACTCGTTTTTATTATATCTATTCGTACTGTCATCAGGTATGTAACTTGAGAATGGAAATCGCTGCATCTTTTAGGCGCATCAATATTACTTAGTTACATCCCAAGTTAATAAAAGCGAGGTAAAAAAAAATTCTATAAATTAAGTCAACCTAGAACACTAATATTTGCGGACACGCTAAGGTCAAATCACATAGAGCGCGCCAGTCTTTTCTCTTGTGTGTAACAGACGCCAATTGGGAATGCCAAGCCCTTTTCTACAGGAGAATACGCAGATAATTCAGTGGCAACCCAGGCCATCATTTCGGAATAATTTGTCGAATCAAGTTAATTATTAGAATAAAAACATCTCGAGCGATGTACCCTTTTTACGGGCCGGCGATATTCGAGCCTCAATGATTTTTTTTAGACCAATTTCTCTAATATTTTCATGTTCTCAGGACGAACTAAAACGCGTTGCTTTGGATAACAATTTGTGCCTGGATATTTCAATAATATTGCGTTAGTTTGGGCGGTTAGAGCGCCATCAAAGAAGAAAAAAAGATATATGTACATTAGACTGCATCACTCCCCAAACAAAAAAAAAAATTGGTACTATTTTTCCATTGGAATGATAAAATCTGTTATATTCTAAGACGTCCACCAAAATGTTTCGGAAAAATATTAAGATTTAAGTGAGCTGGACCGATTTGAAAATACCTCCAAAAATCGAGTTTTTTATGAATAAAAATAGTTTATTAAAGTTTTTTTTGAAAAAATCCCCTCAAATGATAAAACGGGTTAAGCTTAAAATATTTGCATAAAAATATTTAAAAAAATTTGAACGGAATCGTAATGATGACATTTTTGATGCTGTTTTTTAACTTTTTTCAAAAATTGGTATAGGAAAAACTTGAATAACTGAACCCAAACTCTTCGGGTTTAGACTTAAGAGGTGTCATTGGAAAGGTATTTTCTCACCCTTTTTATTTCTTTGCTAATAAACTCATTCAAAGGATGGAAGAGAAAGGTAGGATGAACGAACGTCATTCAAAGTTGAATTAAAATGTGTTGGTATTCGAAAAAACAAGACGGGACACGAATAGCGTTTTTTTGGCCAGAAATAAAAACAGTGTGAAAATACCTTTCTACTGAGATCCCATAAGTCTAAATCAGAACATTTTTGGCCCAGTTATTAAAGTTTTTCGTAAACCAATCTTTAAAAAAAGTAAAAAAACAGCATCAAAAATCTCATTCTTACGATTCCGTTGAAAAGATTTTTAAATATTTGTATGCAGATTTTTTAAGCTTAATCTAATTTGTGATCTGAGGGGACTTTTTTCAAAAAGTTCTTTAAGAAACTATTTTTATTTATAAAAAAGTACATTTTTGGAGGTATTTTCAAATCGGTCCAGCTCGCTTAAATCTTAATATTTTTCCGAAATATTTTGGTGGACGTCTTAAAATATAATAAATTTTGTAATCCCGGGAAAAACCGCAACTTTTTTTGGTGATGCAGTCTAATGTGCATATGTTTGTAGTTTGGCATCATTGATGTCTTATTTATAAAAACAAATTTGGTATACGTATATATACATATGTATGTATGTACACATGTACGAGTAGCATGTAAACGAATTCTGTTTTCCGAAATATTATTCAGGCATTCTGTTAGATAAAAGATTGTACTGTGTACATAATAAATAAACATTTACAACATTTATAGAAATGCTTAAATGCTTAATAAAAATACTTGCCTTGATATGCTTTTTATCAAGTTATTTATTTCATTCCATGCTGTGGCAAAACAAAACGGCAGCAGTCGTATGAGGGCTGAACGCAGCAATAAAATTCATTTAAAAATTTAATTAAAAGTCATTCACTTCTATTTTCCGCGTTAGCTCTTCTGGTCTTTTGTTATAAAAATAGACTAGAAAAAATCGACTTAATTTAATTTTTTTTCATAAAAAAATATAAAAAAAATGTAAAAATATGACGCAACTTTTTGATTACGCAATACAATATTGTACGTAACTGAGTTTTCGAGCAAGGAGATGAAAATTGACTTTAAGTGGTTGGTTACGAAGCAAAAAGTGCTGAAATTCCACAATTTTTGATTGATATCGAAAATTGGACGTTGACGAAAGTCAACTAACTGGCATAAAATAAAATTTTAAATATTTTCTTGCTTATTTATTTACTTTATTTAACATTACATACTTGTTTTTATCAATTGATAATTTTTTTTCAGTCAAGGTTGTCACCACTGCATTAGCTGTCAAGTAACTTGTAACTAAATACTTTTTGGCATAAAATTTAATTTTAAATTTTTTCTTGCTCCTTTATTTACTTTATTTAATATTACATATTTGTTTACATATTCCGTCAGACTTATATATTTTATCGAAATATGGAGAAAAAAGTGTTTTTTTATCAGTTGATAATTTTTTTCTGCAGGGAGGCTCAAATTGATATTACATACATATGTATGTATATACGTATGTATGTATTAAGCTCATAAAGTTTTGTGAATTTTCTAGCTAAGCAGAGTGCATTAAGAAAATACCAAAAAATAGATGCATACGTAAGTGAATATAGAACATCCTCGATCCACTTTGGCTATCAGATATATACATTTATACTTTTGTATATAAATCGGCAAAACTACCCTTGAATGAACTACATAGAGTAGGTAGCATATTTAAATAATCTGATATTAAACTAAACGAACTATGTATTGTGTATTTGGTAAACCTTGAAAACAATTTCTATTAGACACTACTACGCTTTCTCACACAAGCTCAACCGTTCATCAAGCCGTTATTTAATTGATAATTTGACCATTCAACACAATTTCTAGTGTACAGATTAGATTTAGATTTTTTCTCTCTACTTTAAACTTGTTTGTTAACTGGTCTACTATCTCTCATACAAGAGCTGAATAGTTCGTAAACTGGAATAATACCGTCGTAGAGATAAACAATTCATAATTTGCAAGACGTAAGCAACTAAAAAAAATATTAGAAGATGGACGGCTAAAAATAATACCATTGTGCGAAATAAAGTACTGATAACGGCTTGAGTTTAAGTTCATAACTCAGATATGTATGTGTATAAGTACCTGTGTAAGTTTACAAGCCAACAAATACAAATGTAAATATGTAGTGTCTCATTCACTGCCAGATAATAAAAATATTAGTTTAAACAAATAAGGTATGCTTTGGTATATAAATAGTATATATTTATTTTTGTAAGGGCGGAGAAAATTTGGTTTGATGTTTGCTGGGTGAAAGGTAATTGAGAACTGGTAGCATTCAAACTAAAGTACACACATACATACACTACTTTTAAGTGCCTATTAAGTCCATCATCGGCCCAATAATATTCATGGGGCTTTCATTTATTTGAATTGAGTAGGTTTATTTGCGGACTGAACTTGAATTTCAATTTAGAAGTAAATAACTATTTGACCAGGGTGTTATAATTTCGTACATATGTATGTACATATATATGTACGTATTTATGTATGCAAAGGTGCATTCTTTTGCAACCGAGCTACAAAAGAACACTCGCTTAAATGACGAAATACACACAAAGCAACAACACAAACTCGGCTATTTATCCGAGTTCAGCCAGGTCGGTTAAAAAAAAAACGCGACCTGAAGGGTTGTGTTGTAAATGGGAAAGTGGAGAGGGAAATTTTTGTTACTTATATCTTAAATAAGTATATATATTACACAAATACCTCGCTTAATTACTCCCGTTAAACTAATCACGTGTTCCTTGCCAGCTACCAACAGGGTTGCTTAAGTAGCTAAAAGGTAATTTTATCCGAGTTGAGCTTAAGTATATATTTTTCTATGTAAATACATACACACTTGTGGTCAGCTGATGAAGTTAAGTGACATTTCGACCAGTTTTGGCTACTTTTCTTTTGTTTATTTAATGTTTGTGCTAGGCGTTTTCTTCCACATAAAAGTAATTATCAGGCAAACTTTATATGAAAGAAAATGCACAACACCGTCAGCCAACAAAAATATTAAAAATCAACGCGATATCCTAGCCTCTTGAAATTTGCACTTTAACCTACTAAAATTTAATTTAATTTAAAATTTTTCCAAAAATTTTTAATAAAAAATTTACAATTTCATTTGACATTCATAATGTAATATTTCACTAATTTAACTGATTCAATTTAATAAGAATTTTAAAAGGGTGGAAACTCCTTCATACAATATTTTCCAAATAAATCTTTCTTTTGTAATATCTTATTTAAGTTGGTAATTAAATTTAATTTGACTTTAAACAGGTGGCAACACTCTTTAAAAATATCTCCGAGCGCGTTATGCTTTTGGGGCTACATATTCTGTCGACGTACAAGTATTTTTGTCTATTTTAAAAATCACTATCTGTGCCTGTGGGTCTGCAAATTTCAGACTACGAGTAGTATGCATACGTAAATAATTGTACATTTTAAGTATTGATGTACTTACTATCAATTAGCACGCCAAAAAAAAGTATGCATGCCTCCTTTGACGATATAATCCAGTTATACATAGTCTACTGATAAGAAATCAATAGTGGTAATTGATAACTTCTCGTCTAGCAACTGATATTGTTTACTAATGCTGACGCACATTGGAAATCTATAAATCAACTACATAAACCAAATGCTGATTAAGTAGTTGGACGATGCAACGAATGGTGATATGCAAATATACTGTATGGATATATAATAATGTATTTATATACATATGTATTTACATTGAAGAGCTATGTACACTTGTGCCGCTTAACTATGCGTATATGTACGAGTATATATACATACAAATGTTCTACGTACATACTAATCACATATACTTACTAATCACGTACTTACTTTGTTTTTGGTCTAACCAATCATAAAAACTATATTGACTGTATTCTATAGAAATAAAGTTTTAATGGCCGCTGAGCACTTGTTAAACCTTAAACGTTTTCACGAAACAACTTCATTCACCTCAAGTACCCTGTTCCTGTACTTGCCAACCAGATCTCAGTTCCTACCGCCTGGAAGTACCACCCTAATATCATTAAATTATAGCCTGATGTAACAATTTCTGTTTTTTTTTTTCTGCCGAAGGTGGGGGTCGCCATTTTCTTTATATCATCGGAATTTACAGTAGGATCTTAAAATATTATATATCGTATTTTTGGTCTCGAGCAGATTTTTTTGCAAACTTAATTGACCGCAAGTACCCTTTTATAGAAGTTACCCACTAAATTAAATTATTAAACTTTTACTAAGGAAATTTTTTGATTATTCCAGTAGAACTATTAAAAAAAATGTTCTATTTCTGAATATACATACACATCGTCACCTTCATTCACAAAGGCCATAACCAACAAGTTTTTAATTTAACAGGAGATGCCAAAAACATTATAAAAAGTGTATCAAAAACAAACAGTTATTTTTTTTTTTTAAATAGCATGTAACTCCGTTGTTTTTGGTACGAAGACCATAAAATTTTTATTGAATGTGTATTTTAATATATCCTATCGCATTAACGCAATTTCAAAACAAGTGTTGGTTAGGGCCTTTGTGAATTAAGGTAACGATATGCAGGTGTCACAGACAAATATAAAAAGGCACACAGATTTTTTTTTTTGAAATCGCTTTGCAAAAATTCTTTAGACTCAGGTGTGGACAGCGATTTTTTTTTGTTTGCTTGTAAGTTGTTACGTTGTGCATACACAAAATTTATGTCTGTTTTTTTTTTGTGATTTTACGCATTGCTTATAAGAATAAGCTTCCGACAGACTATTTATATACCTAAGTAGTAGAATGGCAGCTGTTAAAGATGAGTAGTTACACTAGTAGATACACAGAGGGCTAGCATGCTAGCAACACAACACACATACTCCTACATAAGTACTACATACATATGTACATACATATGTAGATATGTATGTTTATTTAATCTAATTGTTCTGTTTACAGTTCGTTAACTGAAGAGATAGTCGAAGGCCAAAGAAAAAACAAAAAATTTATTGTCTGCACCGGCATTAAGTTCATATGTACTTGATAAACTTATGAATACACAATACAATACGGTCATATAAAGCATAAATACTTATATACATATATATATATATATATATACTCATGTATATATGGCTGATTTTATATACCAACCTGTTTACAAATTAACCTTTTTGTCCGGTGCATGGTTATATGTTATTAGTGTGTGTAAATAATAAACGTCCCGAAGGCACGCACTGAATGAGGCTTTTAGTAGTTTGTATTCGAGTTAAATAGGAAAATTTGTATATGTGCGTGCATATGCATTTGTGTGTCTTGAAGAACAATTGTTGAAATAGTTCACCAATTAGCAGAAAGTTCAACCTACTGTATTAAAACCTGAGAGACAAGTGCGTTATGTTCGATTATTTAATTAGCTGTAGTAAATTCAATTTAATGTCATTACTTCTGAAAAGCAGGCTGGCAAAATTATATTTATGCTGAGTTATATAGAGTCAGCGTCAGAAATATGCACACTCTGACGTCTTGGCGATTTTATTTATTTATATTTTCCAAACACAATTTCCATGAACACAATATTTTTTTTGAAGTGAAACTTCTTTAGCGACAAAGAGGAGAATGATGATGCCGATAAAAGTAAAGATGAAGATAGGGGAAGAAAGGTTAAAATAAAGGTAAATAAAGAGAGAAGGATATAGAGAGAGACACAGAGACTCAATCTGGGAACTATTTTGCGATTTTAGAGATTTTCGGCATTCTCGAGACTTATCGATAAAATAATCGATATTTTTATCGGTTTTGTTATAGATTTTTTTATCTATATTATAAATTTTGCTGTCGATATTTTCGAAACTAATCGATATAATAAACGATATTTTTATCGATTTTGTTATCAATATTTTCATCGATTTGTTATCGATTTTCTAATCGATATTTTTACTATTTTGTAAGCGATATTTTTTATTGATTTTGTTATCGATATTTATCGATTTTGTTATCGAAATTTATCGTTTTTGTTACCGATATTTATCGATTTTGTTATGGGTATTTTTATCGATTTTGTTATAGATATTTATCGATTTTGTTATCGATATTTATCGATTTTGTTATGGATACTTTTATCGATTTTGTTATCGATATTTTTATCAATTTTGTTATGGATATTTTTATCGATTTTGTTATGAATATTTTTATCGATATTTTTAACGAGTTTCTAATAGATTTTACTACAAATATTATTATCGATTTCGCTATCGAAATTTTTATCGAATTTTTCATCCATCCATCGAAAATTGTTATCTATACAGTCTAAAGCTAAAAAATGAAGATAGAGGAAAGCAGAATAACATAATTGTAATTAGAATGAACAGGGGTAGAGGTAGGGATCTAGATAGAAAAAAAATACAAAAAATATAACCTTTTGCAAAAGCTGATGTATGTATGTATGTATGTACATATATATTTATGTATATTGGTTATGAGACAAAATAGATATGTATGTAACGTAAGTTTCACTTCTCCAGTGTGGCCCAAAAACCCCTACTCCTTAAACCAGTTCGTGGAGTCTGCGCTTAGATCCTCTAGAAGACCTATACCTAGGAATTTCTGTCTTTTCCTGCCTAGTGCTGGGCACTCGCAGAGTAAGTGCCTTATTGATTCAGGCTCTCCTTCGTCGTGGCAGCTTCTGCAGTAGTCGTTGTGACTAGCCCCGAGGCATTCTGCGTGCCTTCCTATCACGATATGTCCTGTGAGCAGACCAATGGCCAGTGACATATCGCCTTTATTGAGAGTAAGAATTTCTCTCGATCTCCGTACATCCCATTTTGGCCATGTAAGCTTCGTTGTATTACAGTTTTCAGTGCGCTCCCATCTGGAGGCCGCTTCTTCAAGGAAGTTCTCCCTTAGTAAGAGCTTGCAGGAAGCGATTGGCATACCCATCCTCTTCCAGGCTGGTGAAAGTGGATAGGAAGTACCCGCCCTTGCAAGCTCGTCTGCCTTCTCATTTCCTGGTATGTCACTGTGCCCCGCTACCCATACCAGGTGCAAAGCGAACAGCTCTGCCATCACATTTTTATAAGAAAAAATTGATAAGGAAAATATAAATAAATAAAATCGTCAAAATGTCAGGGTAGATATATTTTTGACGCTGACTATATATTATGTATTTATGTATGGAAGTACATATGTATGTATTTTGTTTGCATTCATAAGTGCACCATTTGTCTTCAACTCACTACTGGCTTCAGTCGTTGGCTCATTAAAAATGCACTTCTAATCGCAATAACAACAATATCAGTAAAATATTACAAAACACGGACCTGCAGTTGTAACAAGCAACGTCTAAATGTGACGCTATTAGTTTATAATGTCTAGACGAATCGGCACTGCAATTATTATTGAATTATTTATGCATTCAAAGCAAATGAAAACATCATAAAAATTAGAAAATATGTCGACAATAACAGCACAATTCAAAATTCAATGAAGTGTTTCTAATCCAAGTCAAATCTTTACTACTTACTTTAGCAATCCTTACAACTTAATTTAGCAAAAATTGGAGATGGATTAGACAAGGATTAGGGACATGAGACACTTCATAGTAGTAAGGGTTTGGTTTTTTGGAATTCGGAGTTGCGTCATTATTGCATAGAATTTTATCTGCCAGTTTTACAAGCTGTCTAAGCGAAAAATTATTCGTTTACTTCTGTAAATTTTCATATAAAATTCAAATCAAAATAATAACTTTAATTGCTTTCGTGAAACTGGTCATAAGTCACATAATCTGGCACTCAAATGCTTGCAGTCATGCATACGTAGGAGTACACAAAGTGTCAAACGTACCTTTTGATTATCAGCTATATATATACATTGGCGGCCATTAAAATATACTCGCTTTACTTTAAAGAGTTTTGGCTAAATTTCCATGGTTTATTTTATTTTTAATTTTTTTTTTATAAAAGCCTGGCTAGCTATACAACAAACACCATATAAATCCTCTTATAAAATATCGACAAATTTTCACCAAATTTTTAAACTTTTTATTCGGAATTTTCAGAAAAATGTCTGGTATGCAGTTTTGTAGGCCATTCAGTTTTATGTAGATAAAGTGCAAGTTTCAATTGGCTACAAAAAACCGTTGATTTTAAAAAATTTTTTTGTTTTTTTCTAAAAATTCTGAATAAAAAGTTTAAAAATTTGGTGAAAATTGTGCAATTTTTGGAATTCTTTTATAAAGTTTGAAAAGGCGATTTATGTGGCGTTTGTTGTATAGCTAGCCAGGCTTTTATAAAAAAATATTAAACATAAAATAACCCATGCAAATATAGCCAAAACTCTTCATAGTAAGGCGAGTCTATTTTAATGGCCGCCAGTGTACTAGTTGCAATGTTATAACGTTTCTGTACACTGTCTAAAATGCGTTAATAAAGGGAAAAAAGAAGTGTGCTAGGGTGGTCCTTAAAAATATCAACATCATCTGGTACTCATTTATTTTGTTCTCCGTACAAAATAAAGGCATACAAGAAAATTTTAAACTTTGAAAAAAATAGGGATCGCTGCCAGAGTTTGCAAAAATTATTATATATTTAAATCTAAAAAAATCGAAAAAAAAATTTCGAGTTTGACTAGCAATAACTCATCGAGTTTGTTAATTTATTTGAATACGTTTTAATTAAACGTTAAATTGATTAGATTTCAAGCAAAAAATTTGTCGAATTTTTGTAATTTAAAAACAATATTTTTCAAACCCTGGTTGTCACTCCAAATTATTTTAATTTTTTTTGGTTGTCTTTATTTTATACGTGGAATCAAATAAAAGGGTGCACTACAGAAAATTTAGTTGTTGATCTTTTAAGCACCACCCCAATATAGTCTTCATGACATTGCACCTGAAAACTTTGGTATGGACTTTGAACAACAACACAAAGTGTAGAAAAGTGGTACAACATTCTTTCGATTGTATTGAGGTTTCAGATTTGAGAGGCAGTTTATGAGTATTTGTAAGGACTTACCAACATAGGCTAAAAATCTACCAATATTTTGCGGAATGAAAGCAAAGAGGTTTAAATGAACATATGTACACATTTTGGTATCGAACACAGCTTAAATAAAAGTGAATAGTTAACTGTGACGGAGAATAATTGTTTGAGCCTCCCTCCTATTAAATTAATACAGGGCCCGAATCAGGGCATCCGTGATCGAATCAAATTTTGTACGAAATTTCTTTTTGAGCATTCTGTAGTTACTCGTAGTTCGTTTTTTTCAACTCAAATTGAATAGGAGAAAAATCAGCTGTAATTTTATTTCATTCGTTTCGAATCAAGTTCCATTCGATAACGGATGCCGTGATTCGGGCCCAGTTTTATGTAGGTATAGGTTTTTTGTTGGATATTTTATTCACGTGAAATACATTTTTGTTGTTTTATATAAAAAGACAATTTATCCCAAGGCAACGAATTCATATTAGTTAGATAGCAGGAGTACACTAAACAATTTTACGCACAACGCCAGTAAGAATTACAACAATTACATTAGTTTGATATTAAGAACCACCGAGGCGAAAATCTAGCTACTCTGGTAACCCCATGTTTTATGAACTCACCATGTTTTATCCTATTTGACTAAAAACTATCTGATATCGTTTCCTTTAAAAAATCTACCAATGTCTATAATTTTGTGTATGTAAATTCTACCAATATTAATTTTTTCGAAGTCCATGCACTGCTAGCTACATCTATACATATAATAAAATTGTAATAGGCCGATGTATGTACATTATAGATATTAAAGGAAAATTAATATGAGGCCTTTATTAGAGCAATAGAAGCCAAATCAACCATTCTTAGAGTTTTTGTCTGTCTGTCTATCTGTATGTTTGTACGCGCATCACTCGAAAATGAATGCAGGGAATTGAATGCAGTTTTCACCGTTGTATTGCTAAAAGCCTAACTTTAAATATAGAAAGAAAAAAATTAGAAAGTTGCCACCTGTTTGAAAATTGCTGTTTAAGTAAATTGATAAGATAAAGAAAATATTGCAATATGGATGTCATAAGAAAGCGGTTTAAGAAGGCTTATGGGCGAAAATATTTTTGTGTAAGGTTGCCACCAGTTTGTATTATTTAATTTAATTGATAAGATAAATTGAATATTGCAATATGGATATCGCACTGAAGAGATTTGCAGAAAATACTTTTGAGGCGGATTGCCCCATGTTTGAAAAATTGTATTCAATTAAATTGATAAAATAAATGAAATATTACAATCAAGCGGCAAAAAAATACTCTCGAAGCGCAGTGTATTTGCTAGCATAACTGCTCAGTAACTGTTGCAATTGCACTTTCTGAACGTGTTGCTATGTACTTCTGATTAACTCAACAGTTGCGTGTATGATGATCGTAATGCGTAATAAAAAGTAAACAAAAACAAGTAAAAAAGTCTAAGTTCGGGCGGAGCCGAACATTAAATACCCGGCGCAAGTATTAAATATATGTTTTTCACCTTTCCGAAAGCTACCGCTACATGGTAAACCGAGGTGTATCCATTTTGAGTAAATTGGCGTCCTTAAATTTCGAAATATTGAAGTTTCAAGCATATCTGAAATTTACTGTTATATGAAAAGCGGCCGTAATTTTAGTTCGATTTCAATAAGTTTCAACGTTTTGCTTCTANGACGGACGGACGGACGGACAGACAGTCACCGCTTAATCGATTTCTCTTTTCATTCTGATCATTTATGTATACATTTGTCTATATCTATCTCGATTCGTTTTGCCTGTTACAAACAACCGTTATGTGAACAAAGTTATAATACCCTTGTGCACAAGTGCGCTCGGGTATAATTAATGTACTGAAAGTTTGGTTTGATTAACTCTCAGAGATGCACATTACAGAAGGTCGCACAATGGGACTATAGCGGCCAAAAATAGTAAGAATTGATTAGCTAATTCTGAAAAAGCAATTACGCAAATTTATTGCAAAATATCTACCTAACCCAAATAAAAAAAAAAAATGTATGATAAAAGCGCATATTCGCAGTCATGGGACGAGTTTAAAATAGGTGCAATGCATATAAAAATTTATATCGAAAAATACTGATTTTGTCGCGGAAACTGCAAACTGATTTTTCTACTCGTGCGTATATACAGTGAGTGTCAATCAAAATCGTACAGCATATTTGTTTCCATATTTTGAAAATATTTTGTTTTAATCAAATTTTATTCAATTTTTAATAAAAATGTAGTTCTTTCTACAACAAAATCCATAAAACTCAAAGTTTTTAAATTTGTAACAAGTTAAGTCGAAAGTTAATGGCAAGCCAAACTCGTAGCTGTTGGGATACTCAACCTTGGTTTCCGGCTCCCTCTAATAATACGTATGAATATTCATTATACGTTCCATATCGATCAATCTCTGATACATTAACGATTTGCATTACACCTGCCCCACAGCACCTTCGGTCATTCAATCAACTTAAAAAGGGGGTGCGCCCATTTCATCCAACACATTGCAATTTGTACTATCTACACCAGCAAACACACTTACACAATACACTAGTTGACACTTAACCGCTTACGGGTCATTCCATGCAAAAGAAGAAAATAAGTAAACTTTTAAAATGCCTTAATTATCCCTATTTCAGTTGCAATATGAAGATAAATTACATACTATATTTCATTTATCTGTAGAAAAATATTAATTAAAAAATAAAAAGAAACGTTAATATATGTTTATTTATACTTTTACTTCATACATAGTTACTTTTCACCAAACACCAGGACATGTCCCACCAGTTACAATTTTGATTTTTTTTTAATAATTATTTTTGTAATATATATTTTATAATATATATTCATCGAAAAAAATCTGGCCTGAAACTTACGAGTTTTTGCTAAAATTCGGCTTTAAGTGCACGAAGGTAAATAAAGACATTTGGCCTTTGACACCTTTGCGTCACGCCTTAACCGACTCCAATCGGGATCAAAATGTACATGTGATACCTGTGATCGAGGTATTACCGTGGATTGAAGGGGTGAGACTGAAAAAGTCGTCCATTTAATTTTTAAAGACCCCCTATAGTAGTTACAATTCACAATTGTTTACATTCTACTGTCAAATGTGTCCCACCAGTCTCAATGGAATAGCCCATACGCTAAATGATCATAAAATATAAATTTGCTTTCATGCATATATGTAAGTGCAATCTAGCGTGAAGGGCGTGGGTTGTTTTTGTAATTTATATTATTCAATTCTCGATGATCTCATTTGAGTGGATTTTAAGTTCTAAGGTTTATAAATATTGAATATTCAAGTGCTTCTTGGTGCAATTTTATGCACATAATAACATGTATGTGTGTACATATATTTACTCTAGACTTTGCTTTGAAACGTAAGCTTTTATTTATCTAAAGTGTTGTTTCTCAAATATTGAGTGCCTTTTGAGGTCATTCACACTGTAAATGGACACCTCTTATCAAGATACATATATTGATAAAATTTTATGACTCAGCTTTTGATAAATTGACTAGTGAACTTTTAATAAATTCATTGGCGGTCTTATTTTTAGTCTATTTGCCGTATGCTGACTACTCACATAACTGGAAAATTGCTATTCAACTGGTCTCTTGCTTTCCATAAAAAAAAACTAATCAAATTGATTGCAAAATGAAGGCTCCAGTGAATTATGAACAGTAAATTCCAGCTTACAGCCACTGTGCATCGGTCGTCAAGGAGTAAGATTTTTTTTTTAGAAATGTGGGAAATGTATGCTTTTTTCAAATAAACTATAGTGGCATTAGAGAAACGTAAAATAGTGGCATACAACCATTTATTTGGTAATAGTTTTGAAAATTTTATTTTTGTTTTCTTTTGGACCAAAAGCGAATAAATACATACTGCTAAATAAATGGTTTTTCGTTAAGTTTGCTCATATATTCAAAGTATATAAGTGAGCTTTTACACATCGAGTCCAACAAATGATTTCTTAACCACTCAAGACATCGAATTTATGAGGATACACTTCGTTATAATGTGGTTGTTCACGCTTGCTTGGTAATCAGCTTATGTGGTTAAAAATAATTTTTCTGCGGTGAATTTTGTTGTTGTACAATAAAAAGTACACTACAGAAAAATTACTTTTTACCAGATAACCATATAACCAGGCAAGCGTGAAAACCCACAATGATTTTCATCGGCAGAAGAAGCAGTTAACGCATTCAAACACCATATTTTTGAGGTAGCAACTTCATTGCGGAAAAAATGCTTCATCAAGTGGTTTGAGCGTAAACAAAAGTGTAGAAACTATACAAAGGAATATCTTTAAAACAGGTACGGTAATCATTATGAGTAAAATAATTTAAATCAGCATTTAATANTCGTAAGATATTTTATAAATAATAATACAAAGTCTACTGAGAAAATCGTCAAAATCTATGCTGTATAAGCTTTATCTCCTATAGCACTGATTGTAAAGATACCAGTTTTTGCCATATATCTCCTTTATGTACGAAACTAAACCCAATAAATTGTGTTACCGGTTTACATACCGAGCAGATAGCGGTGAAAATCACTTAGATTGGTGTCATATAAAGTATATCTTCCATACCTCTGATTGTTTAGATGCGATTTTTTATATAAGTATGTAACTCCTCTACCGATGTGTGCAGATGTATTCAAAAGCAGTAATCTGTCAAGGTAAAATTTGCAGATGTTCATGAAAGGTATGAAGCCTTCGGCATAGCCGAAGACAGCGCTGCTCTTACTTGTTTTTTTATAATTTATATCTGTTCGCTCAAAAATAATAATTATTGTTGATTTTTATTTTTTCTCTCAATGAAAATGATTTTTACTTGATTTTTATTTTTTCGATCACAAATAATGATTATTTTATGATTTTTTTTTTCGGTCAGAGATAATAATTATTATAGAGTTTTAATTTTCCACTTAAAAATAATGATTATTCATAAAATTGAAAAGGCTATACAAACGCAACTTACTGAAATTTCGACCTGAAAACGTTGGGACTTAGTTCTTTTATTATAGTGTAGCTACCTCTGAAAAGGATACAGCGAAAATCACGCTATTATAGCTTTAGGGTTTTTTGAATGATCCTTATTGGTGATTTAAATCAATCTTTTGAAGACGTGATTAGCTAAACTAACTTTAAATAAATATTTATTCTGTACTAAATTATACCATTTTAAATAATGTAAAATGTAAAAACAACAAATTGCGCGTATTTTAAGATGACTAGTGTTAGTATTTATGTATGTGCGTAGACTTACAATGTATGTAAGTATATATATACATATGTATGTATATAAGATGGTTCATACTTAATCCGGAAATCATAAAAATTAACCAAGCTTGAACCTGTCATGTTTTCAGCGCGCTGTTGCTATTATTGCTTTCTTGTACAGCTTTGCTTTTGAGGCAGAGCAAAAAAAAACTGAGTAGCTACTTTATTTCGTAAAACTTTTAGCATAAAATATGTAAGTATATGTATACAATATATGGTGAACATCTGTTTACCATCATCAACTTGTAGAATGGTATGACGAATTGTTGTAAATAATGCTGGCTGTAGTAATAAATTAATCTTAATTTCTTTATTATACATACTTATATACATACATACAAATAGTTGGATAATGAGCAATTGTAATGAAATGAAACTATGTAAACACATTTGTATGATAATGAAGTACGGCTATATATACATATGTACATATATGTACATACAATACGCATGCATGTGTGTTGACGTTATTAACTTCATATAGTATGTAGGTACATACATTTTACACATTTATATTGCTATTTGTTATCAACAATGCAAATATTTGTAATTTGAAATAGTTTTTCATTAAAAATTGTTGAATATAATTGTTATAAGGCCATAAATAACAAAAAACAAGTAAATACTTTTGTTTTTAATTCTTTCTGCTTTAATGACATGAATAATTAGATTAGCTAAACAAGTTCCAATCGACCTTTCCAAATCACAGATAGTAAACCAAATGGTTCTATAAATCATTTATTTAAGGCATTCGTAAAATATATATGTACATATATGTATTTCTATAGACTTGAAAATTTTGATTTATTTAAAAAGATTAATTTATTGTTTTTATTTTATTTTTATACTAAGTGAAAATGATGAAAATTTGCGGTTATAATATTTTGCAACTTGTAAACAATATCATATTTTGTATATCAAATCTTCCTCATCCTCCTATCTGTCTTTAAAAATAACGTCATCTATTATGCCTGCAGTTTTATGAGTCGTAGGAGATTTTCTGCTGTACGAAACTAATTGAGGTTCTGATTGTGAAATGATCTTTATTACAGTTCTTCTTTTTGGCTTTTCTTGTTTGGTTTTGCCGTGCTCAAATGTTGTAGTTATAATTTTTAGAGCTTCACAAAAAATTCGTATTGCACGAGAAGTAATGAAGCGATTTCAAAAAGAAACAAGTAATTTTTAAACAAAAAACAAAACCGACTTCAGTGCTCATATACAAAGTTAGGAGTGCTGTTAACCGCCTCTGAGACACTACCTTTCCGATGCAAAAAGAATTTTCGAAATCTGTTGACGTGGTCCAAAGGTTTGCGGTAACATATGTACATAAAAAAATTATTCCGGCGAATTGCTAATCTCCTCCTTTTTTGTAGTCGGTTAAGAATGATCAAATAGTGTCTTGTCGTAAAACAACGGTAAATATTGGCTTATTTTCAGACTTTAAAGTGCTTTGGCATCTTTGGTTTTGCATATATAATTTTCAATTTCGGAACACATGTGCTTAAGTTCATTAGAGCAATAAAAATATTATTGTTCATAAATTTAATATAAATCTGCCATTTTTAAATAAAAAAGTTCTGAAAAAATTTGCAAATTCTTTATATAGCCAAAATGATCAAAACCCCGCTGCAATGATTTTGTTTTTGTTTTCTTTAATCAAAAGTTAACGTTATTCCCTTTATTGACATAAAATTAGGCTCAAATTATTTGATAAGTTGAATCCATTAATACAATTAGGGTGTTGATCGAAATGGTTTTCATGGGCTTTGAGATAGTTCTAAATATAATTTTTTTAACCGGAAAAAAACGGGTATTCTTTTTTTCGTTTAAAAAAATTCTAGGGGCTAAGTTAAGTGGATGAAAATCTTCATACTTTTTATTAAAAGTTTTAAGAGCCAATTTTACGAAAGCAATTAAAGCGACAACCAAACAAGAAAAATTGAAGTGAAAATAAAACTAGATTTTTCGTACAGAAATTACGTTAAACCGGTTGTAAGGTCATTAAAAATTAATCTTATTTACATACATAAAAAACATATGTATGTACATGAGGTTGTGAACTTACATTCATACATACATATATGTATGTATGTATGTTTATGTACCTACTTAGCGCCTCAGTCGCATGCATTGCCTCTGTCAGGAATTATGCTGAACCAACATATGTATTTATTTATTTATGTGTAGCTATTTTTAAACTTTTATGTAATTTGTATTTGCCATTTACGAATCATCTTCCTAAAATCGGCGTTACTACGAAAACAGACATATTTTAGCAAATTTAGCTGAATTTCTAAGTTTTATGATCTTTCAAAGGCGATTTGGCCTTTAGTCCTCTAATGCTTCTAAAATGATTAGATTGCCTATAACTGTGGTTGATTTATTTTTCATGCTTCTCTTTTGACTAATGTGTTTGTTTACAATATATGTATGTACATTCAGCAGACGCACTACATATCAGCCGAACATATATATGTATTAGATGCGTACGTATATATGCATGTACATAGTACGTAATAATTGTAATTTTACATGTGCTTTTGTAGCTATCCCTGCAGGGAAATCCATCCATTTTGAAGCGATGTGTTATTTAGCAATGATTTTAGCATCCTTTGTTCGTCGAACTCCTTTTCGCTGATCAAAAGTTTGAAGTATTTATCCATTGGTTGTTTACCCTTTACTCATCTTTACTGCTAGGTGATACTACTATAGGCTAATCCATCTGGACTTTTGTTTTGTTTTTTTTTTTTTAATTTTAAATAAAACACTTAAAACATAATTGGATGGCGAATATTTATTATTACCCGAAACAAATATCTCTTACTAAATTTGCTATTGCCCTTTTAATATAATTTATTTTTGAGCTATATATATTGACCTACGCTCACAAATAAATTATTACTACATTTACTTAAAAAAAAATTATTTTCATTCAAATATCGGGCGCGACTACGCTGTAGGTGGACCATTCGGAAGGTCAAATTTGCAATTAATCTTTCTAGCATTGCAGGAATTGCGCGAGTAATGTTGGCTTCCAAGTTTTGAATCATAGCTGGCTTATTGACGAAGACTTTTAACTCTACATAATTCCCAAGAAAAAAATCCAAAGGTGTGATATTACTTCTTCTTCTTCTTATTTGGCGCTGTAACCGCCTAAGCGATTTTGGCCGAGTCCAAAACAGCACGCCAGTCATTTCTCTTCTGTGCTAACTGACGCCAATTGAAAATGCCAAGTGAAGCCAAGTCCTTCTCCACCTGGTCTTTCCAACGCAGAGGAGGCCTTCCTCTTCCTCTGTTACCAGCATCGCGGCCCGCGTTGAATATTTTCAGAGCAGGAGAGTTTCTGTCCATCCGAACGACATGGCCAAGCCAGCGGAGCCGCTGAATTTTAATTCGCTGCACTATGTCTATATCGATATCGACATATTACACGATAACTAATTTCAGGCAACAAAAACTACGGTGCTATGGTGCGTTGGGGCTCGCTTGATGCCTATGTTCTGTCTGCCGCCAGTATTTGAATAAAATTATTTTTAAAAAGTAAATTTCATAGATTTTTCTTTCGGGTAATAATAAAGATTCAAAAATCCAGTTCTTTTTTAAGCATTATATTTACCCCTCTATTCTAGCAGAGTCACAAAACTTAGCTCATCACTGTTGTGATTCCAAGTGCGCCGAGAAATGTGTCACAAAAAATTCGATTTTGAGTGCTAGAAAAATACACAAAAATTAAAAAAAATTGAATTGAAGCGGCATATTTTTTAAGCAGCAAGCTTGAGCCTCGGTTGAAATCACAGCAGTGATGAGCTGAAGTTTGTGACTTTGTTAGAATACGGCTGTTAAAATAAAAAAATCAAGGTCTGGATGGGTCACCCGATACATACATACATACATATGCTTATGTTTTTCAATAAGAACAAAGCCCCCTTGTGCGATAAAGTAACAAGAACAATTACATATCTTAATCTTAACCTCAATCTCAGTCTTCATCTTAATACTTAAGTTTATATTAATCTTAATCTTAATAATACCCTTAATCGGAGTCTTAATTTAATTTTCTTATTAATCTTGCCCAAAAACAATGTTGGTATATATTTACACCTAACCGAGCACACTTTTCTTGTAGGACTTTCACTTTGTTTTGCACAACACTGTACTTATTTACACGTGTCATGTTTTTTATCTTTATGTAGACCTGTTGTTTACATTTATGCTTCCTCCGCGCTCAAAGTTGTTTACCAAACGCTTTGTATTCTATCGACATCCAAAGTTTTAACAGGGGAATGTTTTTTTTTTTGTCTAGTGGCCGAAACCCAGGGCATAGCTCGACAAACTATCCAAATCTAGTCGTTTAACTCTCCGTAAATAAACTGCCGCAAATCACGGAAAGCGCAAAAAGAACACTCAAACGACTAGCAGTTGCTTAGAAGACTCACGGAAAGACAAAGGCAGCTAAACTAAAGAATACAACAAAAGCTAAATTTGTGCGGGTAGGTCATTTATTTATTCAGCTATATATCAAAAGAGCAACAACAGCAGAAACAACAGCATAGATAACAAAACAATAAATATACAATACATATATAAGTCTGTACATTAAGCCGTATCACTATATATGAAAGAAAGAAAAGAAAGTTAAGCATGTTTCAGTTTTATTTTAACACTGATGACGAGAAAAAAATTTGGGTGCACACATTTTTTTTAAGGCACCCTTTTTTATTCGTTGTCCGATGTTTTAAATCTTTATGGCGCTGAAAAGGTCTCGCTCAGGAATTCAACTTTGTAAGTTATTTTCAATTGTCTGAAAACGACACCCTATACGCAATACCAAGGCAGTACGTTTTTGACCTACTAACTAGAGATGGGTACGGGCCGGAATATTTGCTGTCAGCACGAACTCGTGCGTGCATGGGCGTTCAGTAAAATTTCATAAAAGCACGAATAGGCACGAAAAAGCCCGTTGCTAATACCACAAATAATATAAAATAGATAAGCTTTTGTTTTTATACGAAAAAAATAGTACATATTAAAACTCTTTTGATAAAAGAAAAGCAAAAAAAAGAAATATTTGGAAACCGATAGAAAAAATAAGATACGTAGTAGTTTTGTTTACATATCTGTACATAAAATACCTTTCACTTTTTCTACTTCCCAGAAAATATTTTATAAAAGTCTTTGATGAAAAAATTGATTTTCTTAAATATACATACATAAACACAAAATTAAAAATATGTACATATGTATATATACAATAAAAGTTGGCTCTTTATTTCCGGGCTGGGACATGTGCCTTCGTGCCGGGCCGGACCGGGCCGGGCCCCACTAAAATTCTTAACGTGCGGGCTCGTGCGTGTTTTTGAAACTTGATTTTGCACTCGTGCCGGGCCGGGCCTGAAAATTTAGGCCCGTGCCCCTCTCTACTACTAACTATTGATTGCAGTGTTTGCGGTTTTCAAAAAAAATGTTTATTTCGTCATGATAGGATGACCTTTTGTGAGGGGAGTGTGTAGGCTTTTTTTAATACTTTTACAGAAAAAACCAATGTAAATGAAAAAAAAATAAATTCCTCTGCTGAAATACTACGTATAATAGTGAGTATTCAAAATTGCTTGGAACAAATTTACCTTTTCTGTAATAGGGTCTGATGTACATACTGTCAGTCAATCAAGTTTAGGTACAGCGAATTTTTTACAATACCGGTAACTATTTTTTAAATACTTTATTTTTTCGCAAATTTTTTATATAGTTCTACAGCAAAAACCCCAAAAGTCAGAGATAAAAACCATATTCAAAATTAAAGTAAATTCTGTAAATTTTCATCCAAATATTGCACTTTTTATTTACACTCTTTTAGATTTAGTATAACAAGCTAGAACTTACCATCAATTTCTAGCAATTTTTTTGTTGAAGCTGTCGCTCATTTTCTCCATATAAAATATTGTTCGGTAATTTTTTTTATACGGAAAAAATGCGCGACACCTTCAACAAAAAAAAAAATCCAAAAATCAATGGGAAGTCCTAGCTTCCTCATTCTTGCACTTATTATACACAAATTGAATGGGCTAAAAAACTGCATACCCAACTTTTTTCTAGGGAGCATAAATAAAAAGTGTAATATTTGAATGAAATTGTGCACAAGGTTTGGAATTCCGATTTTTGGGGTTTTTGCTGTAGAATTAACCATATTTTTACAAAAAATTAGCGAAAAATAAAATATTTACAAAATAGTTGCACGCATTGTAAAAAATTCGCTGTACCTAAACTTTATTGACTGACTGTACATATGTATGTATGTATATTAGGGTGCATAACTCTCCGTACAAAAAAAAAATCGGTACTGTTTTTCCATCGGAATTATAAAACTCATTATATATTAATGGCCTTATTCATAAAGTAAGTTTAAAGATCTTTATAAATTGACGTTTCCATACATTTTTCAATTTACAAACCTTTTTTTAAAGATACTTTATTTTTCATGAAAAAGGCTACAAGACTTTCACCAAAATATATAGGAGAATTATTGAGATTTACGTGTGCTGTGCCGATTTGAAAATATCTCCAAAAACAACTTTTTTTTTTTAATAAAATTGGTTTAAAAAAAACTTTTTTCCAAAAAAGCCACTCGAATAAGAGAAAGGTTTAAGCTTAAAAAGTTGATGGAGTCAAAATACTCAGATGCTTGGTAAATCTTAAAATTTCCCCGAAATATTTTTACCGAGTTCTTGAATTGACAATTTTTTTTTTTTTGGTGCGGCATCCTAATGTACATACGTATATAAGTTCTTAAGATACGCGCGCGCAAACAATAGCCATCGCCGATTATGGCCGAACACTGAACGGAACGACGACAAAACAGAAAACAAAGCGCGCCGAAGCCCTTTTATTCGAGCAAGCTGGCCGCTGGTTCGGCTAATCAACAGACTGTGTGGGTATTTTAGTATTTTTCGACACACATTTGTTTTCGAATATTTTCAGTTCAGGCATTATTGTTTTAGCTCGCACGCGGAAAGGTACTTTGTGAAAAACGCTCAACCTCCACTGAACGCCACACTTCGAAGTAATAAAAAAGTGAAAACGCGCGTAAACATTTTAGTCGATCGATCAAGCGACGAGTATATATATATCAGCTACATAAATATATAGTATATATCTATATGTGTGCGCATACATAGATATGTACATATGTGTATAGGTAGACAAATTTCCAGTTGGTTTCGGCGCGCTCCTACTCGCCGTACACGAACGTGCGTGCGCCCTGCCTGTTGCCGCTTTGTTTTTGAGTTTTTTTCTTAAATGTTTGTATGTACTACCTACTCGCAGGTATCCAAATGTGTTGTTTACAAAATCTTGTTATTGTTGTTTTTGGAAAAAAAGTGAGCGCTACAAGTGACAGAAATAAAACCACGAATAATTTCAAAATGCAAAAGATTTAAAAGATTTTATCTATATTTAAGTGGAATAAAAAAAAAAATTATAAAATGAATTATGTTTATAAAATAAATGCATTGCATGCGTTTGAAGTTTAAATCTGTTAAGAAGAAATAGAATCGTACATACATACATATGCATGTACATATGTTTGTGTAGAAAAGCCATAAACAACACGCGAAATTTCGACAAAGCAACATAATTCAACTTAAAATTTCCACCCTTCACGTGAAAAATTATTAAATAATTTATCTAAATTTTAAGAAAAATCCACTTATGACATACCAACAAAATCAATGCAGCAGCTTACAAAAAATCTAAAATATTTTTTTTTCGACGTACGCGATTGGGCATTTGCCCAAATTTTGACGTAAATTGGTACATACGCCAATCGTGTGAACGACAAAGTATTAGACTTTGCCTCAATCATGACAAACGATTTTTAAACATTTTCCAAATGAATTTTGTGAGTGCTAAACATATTGCCTTGCCAATTTTTATATTTTGAACCATTCAAATTTGATATCGTCTTCTTGAGATCGATTTAATTAATTTGTAAAAAATTGGTAGTGGTTGTTTATCGTTTTTCATATAATTTCAAGTCTAATATATGCGCCACATATTTTTAATTTTAAATCTCATAAATTGTTTATAATAAATAATAATATTTTGGCGCTTACACTTTATGCTAACCTTTTGGACGAGCTTCTTCCCCAGTTCGGCTGCGCCTGTTGATTTTATGAGAATCTTTTGCCTGCCGAAGGTCGACCGTTGTTAGAAATACTTTTTCTAATTTAGATAAAAATATATCCAGACTAATTCTATGAGTCTAGGAAAAATTAATTTCAACTTTTTAGTCCGTTTATATAAATATCTGTATAATATTTTTGTTTCTACTACTTTTATACAATCTATGTATAATTTAACTGAATTCGACTTTTCGCACAAGTGGCAACCCTCTTCAAAACATTTTCAAACAACAACCTGTAATATATATTATAATTACCCAAATCTCTTAATTAACGTTAAATTTAATATTTAAACAGGTGGTAGTTTAGAAACAAAGCCTATTCAAAACCATTTTTATATTTTAATAATTTACTTCATACAAATTCCCCAAAGAGTTTCTTGGGGGTGTTGCTGGAGTGACAGTCCTTGGACATAAATCTGGGTCGTTTTTGTTACGTTATTAAATAATTTGAATTGAATAGAATTTTTTGACAGGTGGCAACCTTTACAAAAAAAAAAAATAAAACCTGTCAAAAAATAAAGCATACGTAAACTAGGGTGTATCACTCTCCATTAGTGTTGCCAGATTTTTTTTTCCAGCCATACGGGACAAATGCATAATTTGTCCCAAAGATACGGGATTTACAAAAATTTAACGGGACAAATGAGAAATAAAAGATTTGCATTAAAAGCCCAACTACGACCCATATATTAACAAAAGTGATCCTTGTCAACGATGTAATGCTCAGATTAGTTATAAGCCATGATCAATTCCGTTTAATTCATGGCAACACTTTTTAATTTATACAAAAATATACCAAAACAAGTAAGAAAGTCTAAGTTCGGGCGGAGCCGAACATTAAATACCCGGCGCAAGTATTAAATATATGTTTTCCACCTTTCCGAAAGCTACCGCTACATGATAAGCCGGTGTATAAATATTAAGTAAACTAGCATCCTTAAATTTCGAAATATTGAAATTTCAAGCATTTCTGAAATTTACCGTTATATGAAAAGCGGCCGTAATTTTAGTCCGATTTCAATAATTTTCAACGGTTTGCTTTTATGTGGCAAGCACAATAATCATACCGAGTTTGGTACAAATTGCTAGAACTGTTACCGATATACATAAATGTGATCATAATTGGGCGGTGCCACGCCCATTTTCCAAAATTTTATCATAAGCGTATTTCCTGATAAAGAATTGTTGCAACCGTCAATTTTGAATAAATTAGCTTTAATATTTACTGATTTATCGAGGATTTCGTATTTCTCGAAATTACCGTTATATGGGATGTGGGCGTGGTTATTGTCCGATTTTAAAAATTTTCGGCCATTTGGTATGCTGTACCAAGGTCAACAACTGTGCCAAGTTTGGAAGAAATTGGTGCAGCGGTTTCCAAAATATACACATGTAACTATAAGTGGGCGTGGCTACGCCCATTTTTCAAAAATTTTTAATATTCTTATTTCTCGTCTAAAAGTTATTCTAAATGTCAATTTTGAGTGAATTATCTTCAGTAGTTACTAAAATATCGCAGTTTTCGTATTTCTGAAAATTACCGTTATATGGGAGGTAGGCGTGGTTATTGTCCGATTTCGCCCATTTTCAATACCATCCGTCCTACGCCCAAAAGAAGTTCACGTACCAAGTTTCGTTAAGATATCTCAATTTTTACTCGAGTTATCGTGTGCACAGACGGACGGACGGACGGACGGACGGACGGACAGACAGTCACCGCTTAATCGATTTCTCTTTTCATTCTGATCATTTATGTATACATTTGTCTATATCTATCTCGATTCGTTTTGCCTGTTACAAACAACCGTTATGTGAACAAAGTTATAATACCCTTGTGCACAAGTGCGCTCGGGTATAAAAAACAAAGCAAAGGGATACAGTTGCGGTCAAACTTATCTTTATTTGTTTATTGTTAATAATTTTCTTTTAAAATATGGGTCCATCTATATCAGATACCACATAAATAAAAGTTTAAACGCTTTCAATCGGAAAAATATAAAGATGGATTTCGAAATACCATCAAAAATCGCATTATTTTGACTCCGTTAATAGAATTCTTAACATTTTTATGCAAATCTTTTAGGTTTAAACTCTTCTATTTAATCTATAACAGAAACCACATTAATAAAAATTTCAAAGCTGGCACAAATTTCACATAAATTAATCAAAAAAATGTTTCATAAAAATTTCAAACTGTAATCAGAATTTTTAGTATGCAATTTTTGGGTATGCAATTTTGTAGCCTTTAATAATAATATCGCTACCTAAAGGTGGAAAGGTGGTAAGTAAATTTTTTTTTTAATTAGTTTTTGATACAGAATGGCAGGTAATACGAAACTACAACGATTTTTCGTCTCTCCTGAACAATTAAAAAAAAAAAATAGACTTGGCGTCCTTTCACCCTTAGGCGACGATTTAATAAAGTTCAAGTTTCAAGTCGCTAAGAATTGCCGTTCATTTTTAAAATTTTTTTAAATATTTTTTTTTTTTTTTTGTGGAGGGTGTTGCGCATTTTCTTCCATATGACGTTTCAAGAGCCAATAAAACAAAAAGACTAGGGATGTATTTTGTTTCTTTTTCTTTCGTGTATACCATTGCATATTCAACACGGCAGAAATGATTTCAACAGTTTTCTATTTTGGACTGCGATAAACATAGAAAAAATATATCAATCTGTACAAAAAAAAAACGTATTAAGTTTTTTTTATGTTTCTTGACACTATAGTCAGCTACAAAGAGAGCCGAATTTTCTTGTCACTTCTGCCTATTGTTTCCTCACGGAAAAAAAGAAAAAAAAAGCATTTTGTGTTATGCGACGTGTTTTCAGACTTATTTACTTATTTAAAAAAGTATAATTAATTTAACAGGCTTTATAAAGTGACGTTTTTATAAAATTTTACTATTTATATAGGATTTTAAATTTATATACTTCGTTATTAATGAGCTCGGGTATTATTTTTGTATACTTATTAATACAGAGGAACATAATGTTTTTTTTACTTTTAAATGATGAACAAGTTTTAAAGAAAATCGACTTTTTTGCTGTGTTGTGAAATTTTTTAAATGTCTTATACTTAATAGATATCTCAAATTTGCTGCAGAAGTGTCGTAATCCAATAAATAAAAAAACGTCTTTAAAGTTTTGAATTTAGATATACTCACATATGTAGTAAAAATGATTACATATTTTGTACTAGTGAGCTACTGGTAATTTAAATTATTTGTGAAAACCCTTAAAGTATCATTAAAAATAATTGCCACCGTGGTTTTTAAAAAAAAAGCAAAAAAGAAAAAGTAAAAAATATTTATAACCAGTTCGGACGCCTGAGGGGCATTTTGAATAATTGTGTGTTTTACTGTGGCATAATCAATTCTATTAATTTGCAATCATCAGCAGTTTCCACCGTCATCATCGATAACCACGCCAACATTGGAAGTGAAGTAAGTGACTTATAATTACATACATATATATGTGAAAAAATGTAATATGTATGTTAGGAATGTTAATCCTAATTTTTTAAGTTTATCTAACAAAAGCGATTTATGTAAGTACAAGATTTATTAAAATTCGACTAATCTTAATAAATTTTCCAACTATTTATTCAGAAGAATAAAAAGTTTGTTAATACTTTATTAGGGTAGTATAGCTCACTGTAACTATAACAAAAAATCTGTAAGTCCAAATTTAAGACTGTTTACAAAAATTAGAAGACTTCCATAAATTTTATCAAAATATTGAACCTTTTAATCACAATCTTTACAAAAAATTTGTAGTTTGCAGTTTCGTAGCCCATTGAATTTTTTTATACTGACGGTGTTGTGAATTTTTCTCGATATAATAAAAAATTCGAGCACATATGTATGAAAGAAAATGCCTGACACCGCACAGTGACGTGTTTGGCCAATTTAGCCGGACAAAATTCATTGTAAAATTTTGAGATAACTCAATATGGCTTAAGTCAGCAGATGTCTGCTGACCTAAAAAATGCAATAATTTAATTTTTTTTTTAATTTTCATTTTGTCATTTTTCTTACGTGCAGAAGTGGGAGAATTAAAATTATATATTTGAAATGGAAGTCATGTTAATTTTAACGCGTTATTGATAAAAGTGCATATTTTTGAAGTCTTTTTTAATTTTGTTGAAGTATACGTTTGATAATCCTTTCAATACTTTCAGTGCCTTAGTAAATGACCGATATGTATCCAAATATCTAAAGAAAAATCCATAACAAACGAACTTTAGACATTACATATGTATATTTTCATTACTTATGAGCCTATTATTTATGGCGATGGTATATTAAATTATCTTTGGCAGTTCGCAACTGAATTGAGCAGAGAATTACTGGTATTTACTGTTCATAATTCACTTGAGCCTTTATTTTTTACTCAATTTGATTAGTATTATTTTTTTAACCAAAGCTTGTAAAATTTCAATTTTTGAATTTTTATTTGATAATAATAAATTTTTGAGTGCAAAGTGCAAAAAGGAGCAATTTGAAGCAAATCGATTGTCCTGTTAAAGTTTATAAATGTTACATAATAAAAACTACACCTTTTCCAACTGTATTTCAGAAAAACACAAATATATTTCAGAAAAGGCCAAATGAATTTCAGAAAAGGTCAAATGAATTTCAGAAAAACTCAAATGTGTTTCAGAAAACCTCAAACGCATTTCATAAAAATATTTTTAGAATACACTTATGTATGCTTTTCTGAAATATATTTATGTTTTTCTGAAATACTGTTGGAAAAGGTGTAGTTGAAATGAACTGTTAGTTCCCTCAAAACGCAAACAATAAAAAAACTAAAAAATTTGAAATGTTATAAAAAAATGTTCATCAAAATTATTATTTTTTTTAGATTTTTGAAAAAATTTCGGTATGCAATTTTATAGATCATTCAATTATAGTATTAGATAGTGCAAGTTGTAAGTGACTAAGAGTTCGGATGGATTTTTTGTAATATATATGATAAGAATACATGTTAACTAAACGAAAGAAATAGAAAGCCTTTATTTCCCATTCAAAATTATGAAACATCAACGCAAACTCTTAGCCACTAGCGGGTTGCACTTTCATTTCTAAAAACTCAAAGAAATATTTTTGAATTTTGCTGAAATTTTTTTATGACATTTAAAATTTTTCTTGTGATTCTTTTTTAATTTTGGGGGATCAATTATTTTCAACTAGCTTTTACATTGATTCAAATTTGCTCCTTCTTATGCACTTTGCAGCAAAAAATGTAATGCAAAAAAATAAAAATTCAAAAATCGGCTCAACTGGTCTCTTGCTAATTTTAAAAAATTTTCATTTTAAAAATTTATCAAATTGGTTGAAAAATTAAGGCTGCAGTGAATTATGACCACTGATTTCCAATTTTGAACCACTGTGCTATGTCTGGTCAGCGTGTTCAGAATTTGAGGTTGGTTCTATTTGCCATCTTTTATTGAACATTTCTATGAATTTTTTACACAGTAGAAAGTTACACGTTTGATAAGGGATGCCAAGAGCGTCCCTCATGTATTTATCAGCAACACCGTTCCATGTCGCGCGAATTTCTCAGCTTTGCAATTTTCCTGAATGTCGCAAAGGCCAGCTACTGAGTTTAAAAGCCTAATTAGGCCAACTTAACTTAACTTAACGATGCTTAGAACTTCGAAAATCAAAATGAAACAGATTTCGACGTGGCATTAACCCATTTACACCCAAACAAAAACGGTTGAAATTTCATTACATCTAATTTTATTTATGTGATCATAAAAGCCATTTTAAACAAACTTAGGAATTAAAATTAACGAAAAAAGCTTAAAAGTTAATTTCTGGGAGTGTACTTTTTTTAGCGGGCACTTATGCGTACTAATTTTTAAAACATTATTTGCCAAGGCATAACTTTTTTTTGCATCCTATACATTGCCATATTATAAACTCATGACACAAAACACAGTTTAGCTGCTTGGGCAACTTTCCCGGGTTATGTCGTTATGCCATGGGTTTGGATCTGCTACGATAGAACCGGATGGGTGGCTTTTTTTCGAACAATGTGTCTTCTAAAAGCTAACGCTCCCATGACATATCCGAATTATTTTTAGTCTATAAACATGCTTGGAAAGTCGGAAATAGGTGTTCAAAACTTTAGAAAATCGGTACGGCTGTTCTCAAGCTTTTCGAACAGAAAAAACCGGCTTTCAAAAAAAATTGTATTTATTAGTAAACACTGAGGGAAAAAAATTTTAGAATTAAAAAAAAAACGTTCTAAATTTAAAGAAATACGCATATGAAAGAGCACCAACCCAACTCGTTTTAAATTTGAGAATTTACGTTGTAAAATATGTCGTTGCGAAGTGCACAGAAGCTTTTTCGTTATACGAAATTAAAATTAAGAAGAAAAAAATTTAATTTTATGTTCCGTCTGATGGTAATTGAACCCGGACGCTCTTGCTAGCAACCAATTGTATCAACCCTGCAAAAAATGGGACTAATCCGGGATGACTCCGGGAGCAATCGCAAAGGAGCATGCGACTAATACCACTTTTGATCTATTTATATGGAATGAACTGTTCGCTTTTGTTCGAGCATGTCCTACACATGCCGCACATGAAATTTTATTGACTAAGTGCGTACATATCATTAAATCGTTAATAGTACGCGTTAGAGATGAGCTGGGGACTAATTGATCTCCAATTATACCCATAAGGGATGAGTCGAGACTAATTGACCTCCAATAGTACCCGTATGAGCCTAGTTGGGACTAATTAATGCCCAATTGTACCCGATTGAGAGTAATCTCGAAATACTCGCTTTAGAGATTAGTCGCACAATTTTTTGCAGGATATGTATGTATGTATGTGTTGTAACCGCTTTGCATGCTTGGTCTACATATGCTTTCTTAATTACATATGAAAAAGAATCCGTGCAGTGAAAATGCTTCATTTCAATACGGGCGTATTTGATTTGAATATTTCCATTATACGTAGTGTATTTATCATGAAAAAATCCATTTTGTTAAGAATTTTCACTTGATTTAAAAACGAACATTTTTAAACGGTAATCAAATAAAAATTTTTTATTCTTACAACGCGTTTTTTTTCTCAGTGTAGACGTGCCCGTTGTACTAGAAAAGCGACAGCTAACGAAATAACTGTATAAATCCATCAAATAACAAACCGTTATACTCACTGTTAATAATTTGATTAACTTACTCTTTTTCTACTTTAAAATAGCGGATATTTTAATAATTCAAGAAAAAATCGCAGCTTTTCATGTGGACCACTTCTAATGTGAAAAGTTGATTTGTAAGTGTCCAAATCCGGTATCCCCAGTTATACCTATTTATCTTTTATTCTATCTGAAGTGAAATTAATACCAGTAGGTGCAAACTTATTAAAGCAATTTCGTTTTAATAATAATAATACACTTTTAGACGTGAGTTGAAATTGCTTCAGTTTCGGCCGTTCAATTATAGGCAACATCCATTTAAGAGAAGTTTTAAGCGAGAGCCTGTAAGTTACGTTAAGTTGCCATAATCAGATCATAATAATTATAACAATTGCTCATATTATCATTAGCCACATCACTGTCATCTTCCTGTTCGCAGACCATTTCGTAACTTTTTCTCAATTACTTATATGCAATTGTTAAGGTAAATATTTGAGCAATCGTTTTACTTTTGCTAATTAGTAAACGAGACTAAAGTCCTATTGTTTATATTAAAAAGACAATAGAAAGGGTAAGAATCATAGCTAATAGATAGATAGAGAAAAATATAGTCAATAAGCAATCTATTTATTTAGTAATTCATGATGATATGCATAATTTAACACACTTGAATAAGATGTCTGCTATGAAACTAGTTAGCTAAACTAAACATAAAAAAATATTGAGAAAAGCCAAAAGTTAACGCGATTAACCGAAAAGAAACCACAAAAGCTAGGAAAATAAAATTGAATGAAATATTGAAATTTAAATCAAACATTTCATCTAATTTGTAACAACACTAATAATGCACATACATACATACATACAAAAGCTGAACGATCTCGTTTAAATTCAAATTAATGCAAATTTCAATCGATCGCCACAATAAAAAAAGGCGTACTCGCTATCTGTCTAACTATAAATATGCATAATTAATTGGATATGCGTGCGGAAACACTTACATACTAACTAGACCTAATGTTACTCCAAACATCACCAATCACTACAAAACATTGCTAAACAAATATGGTCAGTTGAAATTAAATATATACATATGTATGTACAGGTAAATACATATTTGTCGTAAAAGTTCGATGCCATGCTGCGTTTAACTAAATTTATTTGGGCTGCGTTTCTTTTTTTTATATTGGTAACGCACGTGCGAGCAATAAAATTTTATGCTTTTTATCTGGCACAATTCTTGTGAAAAAACATATATGTAAATATGTATATAAAAAATATATACATATAATCAGTTATGTACATATATATTGCGCTGAAATTTTTTTTAGTATTTGGCCAAGTTTCTCCTCTAATTTGTGCTGTTGGCCTTGGTGCTATCACACAAATGATGGGGCTTTTAATTTTACACTAAATCTGAACTGAAAATGTTGTTTTTTTATGAGAAGCTTTTCTAATGTAGAAGTACAATAAGAGGCTCGGTAACGGAATGTTCATTGCCACATCTGCTCGACCTGCTAGAATGACATGTTTTCCGCATTCATATTGTTAAATTTAAGCCAAAATAAATCGGTTGTCATTATCATCGTCGTTTTCGATTTGATTGTCATTGCCTCATATGCGGCATTACACTTGTTAACGTAGCCATTAATCCAAAAATGAACTATGGTTTGTTCCATAAAAAATGCGGTTTATTCGATGTTCGAAAATTCAAGATTTCAAACCAGTTGGAATCTCCTTTGATGCATTCCTGACTAAGTATGCCAGCTCAAGTCCCCAATGGGGATCCTCTCCCTCCTTAGCTCCTCTATTAAAGTATTGGGACCTATTTATAGAAAGGGCTCGTGGCCAACTTGAGTGATGAATGCCACCTCATACGACATAAGGGTCTTGAGTGCGGCCTGGCTATTGCTTACAATTATGATTCTCCCGTTTCTATAGCATCTCCTCATGATTGACTCAGCACATAAGTAGATGGCGTAAACTTCTGCTTGAAAGATGCCCGGATATTTCCCCATAGGAACAGAGATCCTGGGCCCGATTCCAGCCTCTATTCCTTCTGGGTCTTCGAGCCATCTGTGTACCAGAGCAGAATGAAACCCCGAAGTAGTCTCTCGAAGGCGGAGACACTTCAGGTTGATTTGCTGCAAAGCTCGATTTTTAATCTCTTCTCAAAAATTATGGTTTTGCCTATGTCAGATCCATGGAATAGGGCTAGTGGGAGCGAGGGCCCTAGCTTCACCATAGTCTTAGAGGATATGACCTTACCTTTTTCAAATCCCTCCCTCGCAATGTTAAGCAGAGTTCTTTTGGCTACCTGCTCTATGGTTATAATGAGAGGCGCAAGTTCGACGACTACTTCCAGCGCTGTTGTCGGACATGTACACACATACAAATGCCAGTCATTGTAGCTTGGTGAGCGTTTGTCTCACCGTGGCTAGAGTAGTTATTGAAACCCAAGCTACCGCCCCATAGGTAATTATTGGCTACACTATCATGATGTAAGGCCATCTTAGGATGTTGGGCCTACATCCCCAGGGTTTTCCCATCAGACGCTTGCACACCATTAAAGCTTTCGTGGTCTTGGAGGTGTTTGTGCGTCCACATGTTTTTTCCACAGAAGTTAGGTGTACGACGCTGACCACCACCCCCTCCTGGGTTATGCCCCTCATGCCCGGCAGAACACTTTGCCTAGTAAAAGGAATGATGACGGTTTCATGATAAGCGCTAACTTGTCGTACCATCCTCAAACTTTCTCTTGGCAATAATCTCTATGTCGTCCGCATACCCTTGGCAGCGGATATCATTGACGGAGAGAAGTTGAAGGAGTTCAGCCACAAATAAGCTCCACAGAAGATGGGATAAAACCCCTCCCTGAGGGCAGCCTTGCGCCACTTACAACGTTATTCGCGGCGATTTTTTATTTATTAAAGCGGCAATAAATGCTGAATCTTTTTTTTTTTTTTGTTTGGTTTTCAGTATCTATGTATGAAAAAACTTGTATGAAGTTCAAACCGAAAGCGTATTAAACAAAAAATGATCAGAAAACCATTAACCTTTTGCAACCAACTATAATGGGAAAACGTATCATCAAGATGACCGAAATTGGAATCAGAAAACGGATAAAAAACTATAATTATATACAAATATTTTTCCAATTTCGGATACGCTTCCGCAAAGCTTGCTTGCTGGGAAGATAAACTAAGTTACGTATACGCCATGCAGATTCTACTTAGTCCATTGGCAACACAGAGTTGCAGAGCAAAAATTAAGTATTTTTTTAATTTGAAAAATGTTTATTTATTTTACGTTTATTGAAAGTAAGTATGTATCTTATACATTACTAGCTATGTATGTATATGGAAAAGCGTTCGTTGAACTAACGCGTATGCAATAGCTATGGTTATCCATGGCGTATGAGCAACATTAAAGTCGAACACATTTCTGATAAACAGATCCCATATGTCTGCATTTACTTGTCTTATCTGCTTCTATAACAAACAAGCAACAAGTGAATTAATCGAAACAAGAGGCAGTCAGCGTTATGGTCATAAAATTGAAAAGGGCGCAGACAGCAATGCCACAATACAACATATGCACATATGTATGTATGTATGTATGTTCGTGCATACAAACGCAATGTGAAGTACTTGAGTTTAGCGAAATCAAACCATATACATATACAGTGACGGTCAAAAATGAATGAATGGTGTTTCGTTTTTAATACTTACAATGTTTTTCAAGCCAAAGTTTTTTGATATTTTTTTTTATAAAAATATGGTTCATGCTTTAACAAAAACTCTACAAATCACTCATTCCAAAAATTTTTATCTAAATTTCGAGCTTTTTAATCAGAGTTTTTAGAAATTTGTTTGGGTATGCTGTTAACAAGCTTATAAAATTCTAGTAAAACAAGTGCAAGGTTTGAGCGGCTGAAAAATTGCATTGATTTTTATTATTTTTTTTTGCCGACGGGTTTTCGGTTTTTTGTTTAATTTAAAAAGCGAAATTTAGGAAAACTGGCATTTACTCTTTTATTTCTTTTTGCAAACAGTATTGCGCATATTCTTCCATAAGAAATTCATGTTTATATGGAAAAAAGTGCAAAACGCTGTAAAAAAATATTAAAAATCATACGATTTTTCAGCCGCTCAAGACTTGCACTTTTACTAGAATTTTATTTACTAGAGTTTTACTAGAGTTTTATTTTGTTAACTGCATACCCCAAAAATTTCAAAAAATTCTGGTTAAAAAGCTCGAAATTTAGATAGAAATTTTTGGAATTTTTTTAAGTTCCGTATANATTAAATACCCGACGCAAGTATTAAATATATGTTTTTTCGCCTTTCCAAAAGCTACCGCTAGATGGTAAGCCGGGGTGTATCAATTTTAAGTAAATTAGCATCCTTCAATTTCGAAATATTGAAGTTTCAAGCATTTCTGAAATTTACCGTTATATGAAAAGCGGCCGTAATTTTAGTCCGATTTCAATAATTTTCAATGTTTTGCTTATATGTGGAAAGCACAATAACAACACCGAGTTTGGTACAAATTGGTAGAACGGTTACCGATTTACATATATGTGATCATATGTGCGCAGTGCCACGCCCATTTTCCAAAATTTTACCATAAACGTATTTCTTGGTAAAGAATTGTTGCAAGTATCAATTTTGAATAAATTAGCTTCAATATTTACTGATTTATCGAACATTTGTATATCTCTAAATTACCGTTATATGGGATGTGGGCGTGGTTATTGTCCGATTTTAAAAATTTTCAGCGATTTTTTATGCTGTACCAAGGCCAACAACTGTGCCAAGTTTGGAAGAAATTGGTGCAGCGGTTACCAAGATATACACATGTAACCATAAGTGGGCGTGGCTACGCCCATTTTCCAAAAATTTATAATATTCTTATTTTTCGTCTAAAACTTATTGTAAATATCAATTTTGAGTGAATAATCTCCAGTAGTTACTAAAATATCGCAGTTTTCGTATTTCTGAAAATTACCGTTATATGGGAAGTAGGCGTGGTTATTGAGCGATTTTAAAAATTTTCGGCCATTTGGTATGTTGTGCGAAGGCCAACAACTGTGCCAAGTTTGGAAGAAATTGGTGCAGCGGTTACCAAGATATACACATGTAACCATAAGTGGGCGTGGCTACGCCCATTTTCCAAAAATTTATAATATTCTTATTTTTCGTCTAAAAATTATTGTAAATATCAATTTTGAGTGAATAATCTTCAGTAGTTACTAAAATATCGCAGTTTTCGTATTTCTGGAAATTACCGTTATATGGGAAGTGGGCGTGGTTAAAGTCCGATTTCGCCCATTTTCAATACCAACCTACCTTGGATTAAGGGAAACCTACATACCAAATTTCGTTGAGATATCTCAATTTTTGCTCGAGTTATCGTGTACACGGACGGACGGACAGACGGACAGACGGACAGACGGACGGACGGACGGACAGACAGACATGGCTTAATCGATTTCTTTTTTCATCCTGATCATTTATGTATACATTTCTCTATATCTATCTCGATTCGTTTTGGCTGTTACAAACAACCGTTATGTGAACAAAATTAATATACCCTTGTGCACAAGTGCGCTCGGGTATAAAAATCAATACGATTTTTCAGCCGCTCAAAACTTGCACTTGTTTTACCAGAATTTTATAAGCTTATTAACTGCATACCCAAAAAATCTCTAAAAATTCTGGTTTAAAAGCTCGAAATTTAGATAAAAATTTGTGGGGTTTTTCTAGGTTCTGTATAAAGTTTAAAAGTGGGATTTATACAGCTTTTGTTAAAGCATGAACTATATTTTTACAAAAAAAAATCAAAAAAAAATTGTACTTGAAAAACATTGAAAATATTAAAAACGGAACAAGATTCATCCATTTTTGACCGCCACTGTAGATATGTATGCGTTTGTGTACATACATATGTATGTATATTCGTTTTGTTTTGACATAGGGCTCTTTTGAAAACATACATGTACATAGGTATGTATGTATGTATGTATGTATATATAATGAAATTAATGATTTGTTTTGTCTAAAGCTGAAGTGCTATGAAGGCACTCAGTGGCAGCGATAATTTACATTTTATCAGCAGCCACAGGAAAAGCAACATCCTCCATTGGAGGCGGCGTGAACCTCCGTCCGTTTATGGCATATTTTCCTCGTCGGGCGCCAGTAAATGTTTGCATTAAGCACAGTGTTTATTTACATAATGGAAATGTTGATTGTTTACCAACACATTTATGCATATGCATAGTGCTATTACACTGTAGAGCAAAACTGTAACAATAAAACAGAAAATTACTTTTTAAATTTAACAACTTTATGACAGGGCCCGAAAATAACGGTTATGTTTTTTAACAGTTAAACTTATATAAATATTTTTTAAGTCCGAAAGAAAAGTCGTTTCCAGATAATAAAAAAACCGCTTATCCCAATTAAACATATTTGGTATCAAATGAAAGAGGACTGAAATAGCTTTTAAACAGAAATAGGGAACGAAGGCTACCATCTCCATTTATTTTATTTTTTTCAAATTTAATACAAAAGAAATTCATATACCTTACCCAAGATTTGTTCCATGGTAATTAAATAACATTTTTTATTGAAATATTTTTCGATAGGTGGATTTCCTCGTTCAGCATTTCAGTTTTAAAGCTATTTTAGTTCTATTTCATTTGCTACCGAACTTATTTAATTTGGATAAGCGGTTTGTTTATTATCTGGAAAGGACTTTTATTTCGCCCTTAAAAAATATTTGGCCAAGTTTAACTGTTAAAAGATAACTGTTTTTTCGGTCCCTGCTTTTTGCTAACTCAGATCCGCGGACTTTAAGGGATTATTTAAACAAGGAGTGATTGGGGGGCTATCATTCTGTAAGAGCAAGAGGCCCATTCATTTCATTAGGCTAGGCATTATGGAGCATTTATGAATTCCAATAAAGTTTAAAACTATTGCTTTTTCACCGCAAATCAGGTGGCTGGACAGTGGTTTAAACAAGTTGTTGCAATGCAAAGATAAAGAGGAAAAGGTCATCGCACTGGTAGTGTCTTATAGCGGGGATTTAATTTTTATTTATATTTGACCAATTTTAGGAGAACTATCATTCGAAACATTCTTCGAAATCAGGACCAAATTGGTATAACTCCAAAGTTGTAGTGACCAACGCAAATCTCAGATATGAATCCCACAGAAAATTTATGGAAGTACCTCAAAATGCTACCCTCAAATAACGGTAAACGGCTACGCAATCTCAAAAGATTTCATCCAAAAACTATGCGCAAGTACTCCGAGATAATTTTGAAAACTGAAAATGCAAATTGACTACGATCAGTTTAGTAAAAGTCAAGCAAATGGTAAACTTTTATATTGGGTGTAAAACTGGAACAATATTGTAGCTACGATTTTCTACTTTATCCGCTTGTTTTAATGCTTTTTGCTATGGCCTTCTGTTGAAATAAACTTGGTAATTTGAAACCCAAAACTATATTACAAAAAGTCTTAAAATAATACGAATATATCTCAAGGAAGTTCTTTCTGTAACATTGTTTTGGTTTTGCTCCTCAATGTACGAAGATAGGCATGCTTGGTGCTCATACATACATACATTTGTATATACATATGTATGTGGATCACCTTAAATCATTTTTCCAGCTGGTTTGGATGAGTATATTATCATTTACATATGTAAACATTTACAGCTGTCAAAGTTTTGTTATGCATATGCAGTGACAAATTGAAGGCAGACGTATGGATATGTTAGAAAGTGACTAAAGTGATTCAGTGAGTTCAGAAAAAATTGACGTTAATACCTTATCCATATATTTATTGACAGGCATAGATGTAGATACATAATATAAAAGTCGTTTAAAGTATATTTTAAAATGGTTCTCTTTTTCATAAAGCAAACGCATTTCTGGCTAGTATATTTCAGGAAGAATGGATAAGAGGTTTTGTAATTTAAACGACGATATACATACATCCAATAATTTGGATGTTGAGGTACGAAATTGACTATATTTTAATTTTCCACAGTGTAATTAGTAGGGCGCGGATCTTTATGCGCTAAGAAATTTAAATTATGCACCGAAAACTAAAAACTATGCAATAAAAACTGCAAAATATGCAGTAAAACAGAAAAATATGCAAAAAGACTTCACGCATTTGTTTTGCTTTTTTATTTACTTTTCATATTTTACTTTTCATATTTTATTACAAGTTTATAATTAACACAAGGATATATTGTAATTTTTAGTGCCACGAAAAACTCAAAATTCCCCCTATCCATGTATGTATATTTTTGCCATCAAAACAGCTTCTCATTAAAACCATTTGCCGTTTGGAGGTGGCGTAAAATTGTAGGTCCCTCCATTTGTGTTATATAGTATTAGGACCCACCCTATAAACTGCAAACGCCAAATTGTTATTAATATTATTATAAATTAATGCCTTTTGACTAAAATACATTGAAAGCCCTTAAGGAAAATATTTTTTTCTATTCTTAAATACTAAAATTTGTTTTTTTCCTTATTGCTATTAACTCCAAATTAAAGCATGCCATAAAGCCCGCCGTCTTGCCAAAACGAGCTTTATGTTTTTGATGTTTTATGTCAGCAAAATTATGCTAGTAAAGAGCACTGAGTTTTATACACACGGGGCACGTATTAACTTATAATATCGACATGCGGTCATACGTATTTGGATTGCCCATATACATACCTATGTACTCGTATGCACGTATATAGATGCCTCCACACCCAACTAGCTTTATATGTACATATATGTATATGTAGTTTCATGTATTTTTTCTATTTCTCCTTGTTTTTATTATTTTGTTTATCTACTTTTATTGCTGCATAACTATGTGTGTTTGTGACCTTAAAACCCGCACAAATGTTGTCCGAATTTGATAGACTCAAAACTGTCATAAGTTTTACTATCCACGTTCACGAACCATCTGGGTGTAGTCGCATATTTAATGCGAAGGGGTATTTTTTCATACTTCCCACTACAAAAAGCTTCTTTCATACAAGAACCGACCCAATCTAATGTATGTAAATACATACGAACATGCATAAATTAGTAATGTACACATATGTAAGTGGGTACATACATATGTGCATTCGCGTAAAATTATGCAAATTTGCGCAGAGTCAGTAACGAAGTATAACATTGAGCGTTGTCTCGATTCGACTTAAAGGCTTAGGCACGCAAGCTGTTAAGTAAATGCTAATTGAAAACATGTCTCGTTTACGCCGTTTATGAATATGAAAACTGTTTTTGTTAATTTGTTGTGTTATAAATTTTTGTTGTAAAATTTTTCTTACTTTGTCTCCTAAATGAAATAATTTTTTAAAGTGAAAATATAAATACACATACCATATGCATACCTACACACACATATGTGCAGGGTGTAATGTTAACTTAAATCTGACTTTTATCTGTTTACGCGAACACTGCTACGATAAGAGCACTTATATTTTCCGTTCTTCGTTTTTCTTTATTTATGTAATGTAAAAGCGCTACACCCTCAAAAAAATAAATAAATAAATAAATAAAATCTAAAAAATCAACGGTAATTTTTAGAGACTTGAAACTTGCACTTTGTTTTACTAAAATTAAACGGAATGCAAAACTGCATACTCAAAAAATTTCTAGAAATTCTGAATAAAAATTTTTAAATTTAGATACCAATTTTTTTTTTAATTTTATGAACTTTGATATATATGGATTGTATTATAAAATGAAATATTTCCTTAAATAACACAGGTTCACAAAATTAAAGTTTCTGCCTATTGAACCAAACCTCTATATCCCTATGGTATTCGACGTGCTGAATGGGAACCCGAGGTCTGCAAAAAAAAAAATAATAATTCAATAAAAATAAAAGTTCATATACATAGGTTTTTGTTGTCGCTGAATCCGAATAACAGGGGTTCCTTGATTCTTCAAAGTTATCTAGAGGTCATGCCAAGATCATCTCAAGGTCAAATTCAGAAGAATTGTATTGAATTTCCTCATTTTTCAACGAATTTTTCCCTACTTGACCTTCAAATGACCTCAAACCTGACGTGATGGTGACTACCAGTCCTCGGATTCGTATTCACGGCGTCGAATACCATAGGAATACAGAGGTTTGGTTCAATATATAAAATAAATATATACATATATATGTATATGCATATATATTTGATCGCTGCTGTGGTGTAGTGGTAAGCAGTGCGCGCTTTCACACATCCGCACCTGGGTTCAAGCCCTGGTCAAAGCAACATTCCAAAAAATATAGAAAAAGGTTTTTTCTAAACAGCGGTCGTCCCTCGGCAGGCAATGGCAAACCTCCGAGTGTATTTCTGCCATGAAAAACAGCTTCTCATAAAAATACAATCGCCGTTCGGAGTCGGCGTAAAACTGTAGGTCCCTCCGCTTTGTGTGACAACATCAAGGCGCACGCCACAAGTCGGAGGAGAAGCTCGGCCAAACACTAACATATGTGTAAGCGCCAATCTATTATTATTATTATATATATTTGATAGACGGCAATAAATCGTACATTTTATTTTATTGTGGGCCTTTTTATTTCAATGTTGTGGTACACAAAATTTTTATGAAATGGCAACCGTGTTCGAGCTTCTCCTCAGATTTTTGGTGTGCGCCTTGATGTTTTCACACAAAAGGAAGGGACCTACTGTTTTACGCCGAGGTTTTTTTTTTCTATCAGAAAAATCTTCGGAGGTTTGCATTGCCTGCCGAGGGGCCGCCGCTATTTGAAATAACTTTTTTGTATCTTTTGTTTAGATGTTAATCGAACCTAGGCCCTGCGGAGTGGTACTGCTCACGTCTAAACACTACATATACCACAGTGCCCTCGCATATTTTTACTTAGTAAGAACTCACCTGTAGAACTATCCAACTGTCCTATGTTAGACATTAAACATTTTCTTCAGTAGAAAAAATAAATAAATTTTTAGATACATTTTAACGATTTTTTAATTTTTGTTAGAAAAAATTAGAATAATTTTTCATTGTAACGAATTTGAAACACACTGTCATACGAGGGAGGAGTTAGGAGAGTTTATGTTGTCAGTAAACATAAGTTATTGAAATACATTAAATATGTATTATTTTTACAACGCCAATATTAAGGAAGCTAAGTATGTAAATTTAATCATCGTGTTTCTTAATTCCATATTTTGACAGTCTCTTCTTCCGTGGAAAAGTTTTTAAAAATATGCACATTTATTTAACGCAAACTTAATGCTTGAAATACAATACCGGCGAACGGCAAACTTCGCCGAATTGGGCGATGCTGTCGTTCACCGTTCGCCCAACTATTTCGCCTACTTAAACAGAATTAGAGCGGTAGCGAAAACAGCTGATCCCATTTGGTCGCCTTTATAATTTGGGTGACCATATTTAGAAAAAACTAAACCATATTTAGAAATGAGGAAATGATAACAAATATAAATGTAAAACAAAGAAAGATTATTATAAATAATTTGTTTCAAGCCAGATTTAACGAATCCACAACTATATTTTTCAAACAACAAAAAAAAAATCGTGTTTAGGTTGTTTTCTTTTTAAACTTTGAAAGCACAAAACAAATACGGCCACCTTTGGCACGCACAGCTGTCATCGCCCAGCAGAGCGATAGAAATAAATCTATCGCCATGAAACGCCGCCAAGCGAAGTTCGCATTTCGCTTTGGCTGTGTTCAATTTCATATGCTTGCGGGTGTTCAAATTTTGACAGCGCGAATTTCGCTGTGGTGAGTTCGCCGTTCGCCGGCATTGTATTTCAGCTATAAAACACTGAAAAGCGAATGAAATCAAAAAGTGTTGTTGAAATTTATTTTTCTGAAGCAACCGACTGTATTATTTGTCAACAGCAGCTCATTGACATTGGCGCCAACTTCGCTAGCACTGAATAGTAAAGCGGCAAAATCATAATTAACTAAAACAGTAGCAAACACAAAGCAACAAAACCAATTGACTACTTGTGGCTTGGAAGTGTCCAAGTGCTGCATAGAAAATTGTTGGAGTGTTGTGTCTGCGTTTGAGAAGTCAATAACTAGTATAGTGCTTATCACAGTTATACGCCACCCAAGTTTTGACTGATCTTTGTTATTTTATTAGTTAATTTTAATTATTTTTTATGAAAACATAGTTTATTCCTTAACAAAAACCGTGCATTTTATTATACTAAAATTGAATGTGCTATAAAACTGCATATCTGTAATCTTTCTAGGAAATCTATTAAAAAGCTCAATGTTTTTACGAAAGTTTGTTGATTTTTTTTTTAATATTGCACAAAGTTTAAAACTTCCATTTATATGGTTTTTATTAAAGAATAAACTGTGTCAAAACTTGTCAATATGTGCATGGCGTATACTTGCGATATGCACTATTATAAACTGGTTATTTGTTTTTATTTTTCCGTTTAAGTGGTGCTGACATTTTTTTTCACTGAAAAAAAAGAAACAAATTTACGGTAAATTGTGATAAACAAAAGCAAAGGCTTAACGTATCATTGAAAGTGATTAGTCTTAAGCCAATAAATTAATTTGCACTAGAAACGCAGTGTATGGGGTGAGTTGGTGTAAAAGAAAAAAAAAGTAAAATAAAAATAAAAACAAGCAAGTAATTCATTAAATTTTTTTTTATCAATATGTTATATAAATTTTACCTGTATTAATTTATTAACACAGATTTTAAAGATTATCTACAGATTTCTTAGCTGGAACCTAGGCAAGGCGCGGACCGAGTTTGGTATTGGATAGGTGAAGTGGCTACGGAGACACAGCATTTCATCATAAGCGGGCGGGTTCACGACCATTTTCCAAAAATTTCATAATAATATTTTTTTTTTTACCATAATTATACTTCACGTACTAGTTCTAAACAATTTCGATTCAATATTTATTGAAATATCGAGGTTTTTGCATTTGTCCAAAATAGCGTTATATGGGAAGTGGGACTGGTTACAACCCAATTTCGCCCATTTTCAATACCAACCTACCTTGGGTAAAGGGCAACCTACATACCAATTTCGTTGAGATATCTCAATGTTTGCTCGAGTTATCTTGGTATTTTTTGCATTTCCGGAGTTCTGTATGCAACTAAAAAAATTATATTCTTGTCGGGTTTGCTATTAAGAAACTATATATTTATTAAAAAAATAAGACAAAATTGTTATGGAAAGTATAAATAAATAAAATCGTCAAAACGTCAGGGTATGCATATTTGTGACGCTGACTGTATATTATTAGCTTAACTATTTTTCATCCGATCGTTTTAAATCAAAAAGCGCTGTGGAAAAAGATATTTATCACACCTTTCAAATTATGTCGATATATTATTCTAAAATTGCTTGCAACTCAAAGATTTTCTTTCAGAATTATGAAAAATTTAGTTCGCAAACTTATAATTTCATCACTTTTCCATGAAGTTGTGGAAACAATTACATGCATACATACATATTTACATACGTACATATAGATTTCAAAGTGAAAAGAGTAAAAACCTACAAAAATTGCAACTTTTTATTTTCGCTTATATTGACCATCCTGTAAAAAAAAAAATAATTATTTGCTCAAACAACAAAATGTGGATCTCAAATTGGAGAAGAGACTCGACCAAATGGTAAACAAAAATATTAGTATCAATATTTTTCAGGAGTGAGCACAGCATCATTTCTTTTCTTATCTCTACAAGAATGTATTTTAAATCTTTGTTGATGCTATAAAACTATCTCTTGATTAGAAATGTTAATTTCCACCAGTAATGGTATGCTTCTAGTGTACGTAAATTTTATATATGTATGTATGTATGTATCCGTGCATGCATGTTTTGAATGGCATCAACTTGCCATAACAATTTTCTCCCCCACGCGCAAAGCCCCTCTAACATCCTCCTACCCCTTCTGATGATAGGTTGATTTTTGAAAAGTAAACAATAACAAAGTCAGCTTAGTGTCGCCAATAACAACAATTAAATTTATTAAATAAACTAGATATTTGCATGCTTGCACACACACATTCATATGTATGTATGTGTGCAGAAATGTGCTCTCAGATATGTACATATGTATACTTTGAAAATACAAGCAAGCTAGAGAAAACATAATGAACAGTCTCGCTCAATATGCTTAGACAAGTGCATTAGGATGAGACATACTTTTAGCAATTTAATACATTTAACATTTATTTTTCAAATAGATTTATTACATTGATGTGTGCGTTGTGACCGAAAACAATTATAAAAACTACGTAGGTTAGGCTGCAATGATAATTTCAGAGTTGTTTTTTTATGTATCTAATCGTGTTTGTGAACCAATAAAAAACTTCAAATTTTCTTAAAGACATAAATGGAAAAGCAATGAAGCAGCATCCCATCTGCCGAATATGATTAATTGCAATGCAGGGACCGATGGTGGCTGATGTGGAGTAGTAGTAAGCAGTGCGCGCTTCCACTCCGTAGGGAATGGGTTCAAGCCCTGTTCAAAGCAACATCGCAAAAAAGTATAGAAAAAAGGTTTTTTTCTTAACAGCGATCACCCCTCGGCAGGCAATGGCAAACCTCCGAGCTGTATTTCTGCCTAGGGATGGAAAGTTTTGAAAAATAATCGATTCTCGGTTCTCGAATCTTATTTAATCCTTACGATTCTTGGAATCGAATAATCGACGGCGAGATTCTAATTTTCGATTATAATCGATTCTTATTTCAATCTTTCTTTCACTTGAAAAATCTAGAAAAAGGGTCAATTATACACCAATCAGCTGTTAATGCTATTATAATGAATCAATTAAAATTATTGTAAAAAGAGTGTTTATAATAAATTTGTAAAAAAAATTGCTTAATTTGCTATAAAATGTGTGATTGACACTTATTCACGGTACTGTTTGATATGGAAAGTAAATAAATTTGAATACCCTCCTTAAAATTTTCTTCTTTTCATAAATTCATTTCAAGCATCTCTATGATTATGCACTAATAAGTCTTACTTAATATTTACATTAGTCTTGCCAGAAATTTCATAATTCCAACAACTGACCCATATCTAAACATGTATGAAAAATAAGGGAATCTAGTTCTCAGAATCGATTCTCGATCGATTCCGAAAATTTAGAAGCGATTCTATAAAATCGATTATTTCGAAAAAATCTTCGATTCTGAAGTGGAATCGGAATCGATTTTTCCATCCCTATTTCTGCCATGAAAAACAGCTTCTCATAAAAATGCAATCGCCGATCGAGGAGTCGACGTAAAACTGTAGGTCCCTCACCTTTGTGTGACAAGATCAAGGCGCACGCCATAAATCATAGGAGAAGCTCGGCCAAACACTTACATACATATGTATGTGTAAGCGTATGATGGAGACGCGTTTTAGGACCGTTGTAAATCCTTTATGATCCAAAAAATTTAATCAATAATCATAAAATCATAAAATGATGATTATTTTAGATCGAAAAAATAAAAATTATAAAATAACGATTAAATAGAAATCCAATTTTATCTATAATATTTTCGTGGATATCTTAAATAACATTTGGTTTCAATTATAATTAACCTTTGCATCTTACTGTTTCTATAATTTCAGTGTTCTATACAAGGTTATAATATGGAAGATCTAGAACTGGATCAGGTCACACAAGTGATTACTTATCATCCTCGTTTCCTTGACCATTTCCTGCGTACACAAAATTTCATTATGGATGGTGATGGACCCCTGCCATATGATTACCGCTACTATTTGGCCATAATTGTAAGTAGCACGAGAACAACAATCAAGTCGAATTTATGTATACAAGGTGATAAAAAACAAAACTACACTAACAAATTATACGCGCATTGACAATCAGAACAAAAAAAATAAAAATTACAACAAAAACATCATTTTGACCAACAGTACAAATTCGACTTTAAATCAGCAGGTCCGGTACCACCACCTTCTATGAATTCGTCTTGGGAACAATTTAGAATTTTAAAATACAAATACATGCATATAACCGCTAATATAATATAAGCACATACATACATACATATATTTAAGACAGTAACAAAGTCTAGAAACGGCTTAGAAAAATGTTATATTCTGATGAGTTTTTTCATCAAACACATTCTCAAATTTTGGGTGATTTAATTAATTTTGTTTCGATAGTTAGCCTTAAAAAAAAAATATCTTTTAAACAGTCCATTATTTTAGGAAATTTAAACAGTCTAAGCTGTTCAGGCCATCGAAGAAATGGTCCCCCAGGAATATAAAGCGCATTATTCGGTGTGTTAGCAATCGCAATTAAGTACTTAGAGAGTTCTACTTTTTTGTCGTAAGGAGTGACGTGGATGAATTAAGGATATTATAGTCGGCTCCGGTAGGTAGCGCTGGAGTATTCAATATAGTATCCGAAAACTGCCGCTACATGGTAAGAAGCCCCTATTTTAAACATCTTCGATAGACCGTTTCATTTTCACAAATTCCATAATAATGTTACCTCTTTTCAAGGGATTGTTGTTAGTATAAATTTTGAGTAAATTAGCTTTCTTAAATTTCGAAATATCGAAGTTTCAGCAAATCTGAATTTTGCCCTTATATGAAAAGTGGGCGTAATTTTAGTCCGATTTGAATAGTTTTCAACGTTTTGCTTTTATGTGGCATGCACAATAACTATTCCGAGTTTGGTATAAATTGCTCGAACAGTTACCGAGATACACATAGTATGTGGTTATAAGTGGGCCACGTCCATTTTCCAACATTTCATCACAAACGTATTTCTTGGTAAAGAGTTGTTTTGAATAAATGAGGTATTATCGCAGATTTCGTATTTTCTAGATTACCGTATTTCGGGATGTGGGCGAGGTTATTGTCCGATTTTAAAAAATTTTGAAATTTCACTTTTGAGTGAATAGGCTTAAGTGGTTACTAAAATATCGCGTGAATAAATTTGGTATACATATGGAGATGGAAAAGGCTACGCTGTATAGAAATTCGTTTTGAATAGAAAAAAATACTCTAAAAATAGAAGGAAAAGGCAACGTTCTTACAATTGATACGAATTAGAGAAGACTTCGATATTAGAGAATTTTAACTGCACATACATATTTATTTTGAACAGCAAATTCTTAGTGCAGTGTTTGTTGTGGGCCTATCTCCAGAATGGTATTTTTTTCAAAGACACTGTTCACTTAAAAAATTCATTTTATTCAAAATTTTTACGTAACTCATACAATTAATTAGGATTCTACACATACATAAATATAGAATGCGAATAAAATCATAAATTTCATTTAATTACTTCCTTGGGAAAATTATTGTTTACATATGTACCAACATACCCACCTTCCTGCATATGCACATATGTATATGGTTAAGCCAATACACGTTCACGCTTCAAAGCAACGATACAACAATACATTGTATGCACATTAGGGCGGGTCGAAAAACACAAATGCACATCTATCGCCATCGGCCAGTGAGCGAGGGAGTGAGTGAAAGCTCGTTACGGTGAAAGAACACAAATTAATATATTCACATGCTAATACCATTCATATGATAATGCAAACGATATATTATGAAGTAGCACGACTTTGATAAAACAACAACCGCTGGTAAAATATACGTACATATATGTACATACGTGCATAAATAACAACAGCAATACTTAATAAATATTTACATAAATAATAAATCCAACACATTTGTTTTTTTTTTACACATATGCAATTTGCAATGCAAAATAGTCAACGAAGAATTTTAATGGAAAATGCAAAACAAAACAACACAATGACTATGTAGTTACTGCCAAGCAAACAAAAAGTATACATACTTTTAAGTATGTATACAGGGTGTCCCAGAAGTAACGTGCCAAACTTTAGGGCAAGGTAGGTGGGGGGGTGAGCTCACTGATAAACAAAAAATTTTCAGGTAAAAGTGTCACCGTTTTTGAAATATTTACATTTTTTCGAATTTAAAAAAAATCGTGCCTTTTCATGTGTTTTCTTTAACTGCAACTACAAACCGGGCAATACTTAGTAAATTTTTTATGTAAAATACTTCCAGATAGTTGCCTCTCCATACTCAAATGCAATGTAGTTAAAATA
>NW_016157113.1:352075-360106 GCF_001687245.7 Rhagoletis zephyria
TTTTTTTTCACCCGAGATAGTCAAAGTTGGGGAAGAAAATATCAAAAAGTTAAAAATCCAGAAATAGTCCTAATTTTATGATGGTTCCTTAATTTATTTTAACTACATTGCATTTGAGTATGGAGAGGCAACTATCTGGAAGTATTTTACATAAAAAATTTACTAAGTATTGCCCGGTTTGTAGTTGCAGTTAAAGAAAACACATGAAAAGGCACGATTTTTTTTAAATTCGAAAAAATGTAAATATTTCAAAAACGGTGACACTTTTACCTGAAAATTTTTTGTTTATCAGGGAGCTCACCCCCCCACCCACCTTCCCCTAAAGTTTGGCACGTTACTTATGGGACACCCTGTATAAATATGGCTTTGAACAAATATTGCAGTTAGCTACAAACCACGAAAAAAAAAGTTTGAGTTAATCACTAGGCTCCATATAAAAGCTTCTTCAAATGCAGTGTGGGCGCAAAATTTTTTTTTATAATTATATACCCTCAGTAAAACACCTCCATATATTTAAGTGTGTGTGTATAGATACTTATTTGATATATATAAAATGAGTAATGAGCTCAACTACAAAATGATTCACAATTGGCTCGATGTTTTTAAATAAAATCAACTCTGAAAATTTTTTATCAACATGAATGAATTGTAAAAATTATTCCTAATAAATTTTGTAATACCATTTAAATCTGCAAATTGCTTCCGAGGGAAAACTTTTTGAAATTTTACATCTGAAGAGGTGCACGATCCACAGTTGCTCAAAACTAGCATTTACTATTCATAATTAACTGAAGCCTTAATTTTTCACTCAATTTAATATTTTTTTTTTTTTTTTTTTTAATGAAAGCTTATAAAATTTTCAAGAGATCAGTTGAGCCTGAGTTTTAATTTAAATTTCCTATTATATATATTATATATTTCCATTTTTTAGTGCAAAATGCCAAAAAAGTAGTTATTTTTTGAAGAAAATCGATTCTTTTACTCCAGATAATAAATGTTATATAATAAAAACTAGTTGAAAAGAATTGTTAGGTTCACCCAAAACGAAAAAAAAAATTTAAATGTTATAAAAACTACTTCCACCAAAATAATTTTTTTTTTGTTCTTAAATTTTGGGTATGTAGTTTTATAGATTATGAAATTTTAGTAAAATAAAGTGCAAGTTTCAAGTGGCTAGCAGTTCGCGTTGATTTTTAATAATATATGTAATAAGAATATAAACTACACAACATGCAGATGTGAGGTTAGGTTAATCTAGCCGGCTTTGAGCCGCACAAGAGCGGTAGGTCCTTAGCGTCGCCAGAACATGCAGATTTGCTCGAAAAGTTAGCGAAAAAAATATTTACAAATCAACACACTTAGCCAGTTGTAACTCGTATTATTATACTAAAATTTAACGATCTGTAAAATTGCATATCCAAAACTCGAAAATAAAACTTAAATTTTGGTGGCATTTCTTTTTATAACATTTAAAAATTTTCTTTTTACTTTTTTTCGTTGTGGGGGAGCCCTACAATTGTTCTCAACTAGTTTTTATTATGTGGCATTTATTAACTGAAACAGGAGAATCCATTTTCTTCGAAAAAGTTTAATATAAATATTAAAAAAATTTAAAAATCGGCCTAATTTTATAAGCATTCATTAAAAAAAAAAAATCAAACTGGTTGAAAAATTACCTTCCAGTTTTGAACCACTGTGCGACCGAGCGTTTGGGTTTAGATTTAATTCAGTTCTCGATAATTTATACGAAGATAGTCTATCATTTGTCAATTTTAGTCGTATAATTAAAAAAAAAAGTGAGTGACAAACAGAAAGAGAAATTGTTTGCTACTGCAAGCCAGCTATATAAACACAAAAAATTTAATATAAAAAAGCATTCATCAGCTTTCATTAAAAACTAATAATCAAAGAGGTTTAATAATGAACTCCACGCTATTTTCAACCTTAATTTTTGATTTCTGACCACTGTGGAATGCATTTACCAACAGATCTACACAGCGAACTCCCGGAAAGTTCCACTGGCTCTACTCTGCATGTCAGCATTTGGTTTAGGATTGTCACCAACCAGAGATCGATTCCCTAGGTCCGTAATATGTTATTAAAGGCGCCTTCAGTATCTAAGTAGGAGTGCTATCAGTGTATCCTTAAATGCTACCGACTTTACAATTAGGGATACATATAGGCATTTGTGTGGATACCAACTTGATTGAGAAAGATCCCCTGAGGTAGTATCCCTCTATATGTGCGTTCCATGATCTTAAGTGGAAAACGCGACAGAATAATTGGTCTGTAGCCTTTTGGGCTAAAATGTGAAGTCTTTCCCGCCTTGGTTATATTCTCCCCACCGCTTGTGAGAACCACTATGATAATAAGCCAGACATTTTAGGAGTTGAATGACTAATTATTTTAACATAAATATTTACAACAAATAAAAATAAAATACGTATCCATGCATGTGTTCTCTTGTACATACATACATACAAATATTATATTCAAATTAATCGCTTTTCCTTCCATTTGAAAGCCAACTGCTTAACCGCCCGCATTGAGATTCAATATGTAAGTCAAGTCAAGCTAAATAACATCGATGTCGCTTGTGGGAGCAATTTATGCCTACGCTCATGTACCTACATACATACATACATACATACATACATTCTACTCGCATTTGAATGTGATACCACTTAATGATGTGGCTGATCTTGAGCTCAACCGCTTAATACTTCAATGCAGCAATAATTCAATAATTGAGTTATGATTTGTGGTTGCACAATTTGAATGATTTATCAATAACAGGTGCAGGCTTTTAAAGTATTTGAAATGAAGTGTGACAGAAAAAAATCAATAATAGAAAAAAAACCGCAACACGAAACACTGATAAAATACACATATAAGTAAGTACACTAAGTGCGTATATAACAACAGATAGTCACAACCGCAGCTGCACTGATAAAAGCAACACTAACTTTTTAATGGAAAATAAAAAAAAACGCCTACAGTAGTGGTCAAAACAAATGAAACTACATACATCGACGTTTTTTAAATAAATCCTATCTATGTATGTACCCGATTTTATACCCGAGAATAAGAGAGCAAGGAAAGTGATAGCTGACGACAACTTTACGCGACATTTTACACCCAGTGAAAAGGCAAACGGAAAATAGGCAAACAGCCGCGGAACTGTTGCTCAAAATTCATTTTGTGCATTCCCACCAGGATTTCTTTCCGAAAAAATTTGCTGTTTTGAGTGACGAGCAGGGCGAGCGCTTGCATCAAGATTTGCAGTGAATTGAGAGAAACTACCAAGGTTTTATAGTCTAGTTAGTGTAGACTTAACTTACGTAAGAAATCGTCAATGATTACTCAACACGTCAACTTAGCCAGAAGCGAAAATATTTTGTTTTTGTATTTTCCTTTTACATTACGTAAATTAAGTCTACACTAACTGAACCGTAATTACTATTTGGAGTCTATTACGTGACAGAGATCAACACAGATACAAACGAAAAAGTTACATCGCACCAATTTCTAAATTTTGATTTATTAAATATTGAATAAAATTGCTATGTTTGGGCCAAAATTGAAAAAAAAAATGCATTTCAATTATCTCGAAATACTCACGACCTAGGTAAAAATTAATTCCGTTTTCGGAAACCGCATTAAAAATTATCATAGTACATAATATACTTTAGTTGCTCGGGTGAAAAAGCGCATATTTCTGTGTGTACGAATTTTCTCGCTTAGTTTACAAATGGGATTACTATTTCCATAATTTTTGGCTCGTGGTAACGGGGTTCTAATATTCAAAAGAAAACATTTTTTTTTTTTTCAAAATATTCCAAGCGAATGACCTAAAAACAAATTTCATCCGTATAAGTTCGAATCTAATTAATTATTTCCCGGTTCAAATCGAAAAGCTGACTTTCAGTGAAGGATCGCAGAGAACTTTCAATACAAAGTACTCGCCATGCAGAGGGTTTTACTATGCAGAAGCCTAAAAAGAAGTTTTTACTTCTTCGTGGCACTTTATCAATAATCTTCAGTTCAGCGTTTTAGTTTTTTTTCTGACATCGGGACTTTGTTTAAAGGACTTTTCGAAGTTATGATAAATTAAAAAAAAAAATAATTTCAATGTGGAATAACAATATGGGTTTAGGGTTCAACAGGACGAATGCATATTGAAAATTTCGTTTTCATTAATTACATTTTTTATGCTAGTAAAGTTAGAAGGACGAAATTCGAGGATGTGATTGTGGATATATTAGTTCTGAACATATAATTTTTTGAAAAATAAATATTGCCAAATTTTCAAGTATCAGGGTTTTACCTTAAAAACTGTCAAAGGCCAGCTTTTGTAAAATATTCGTTTGAGTACCATACGTTTGGACCACCACTGTATATTTAAAACTTACATATTATGTACAATTGAGGCAAATGATTAAGAAAGGCACAGCTACAACTGTTGAAATATTATAATAGTAGCAGCAACAACTAAAACAAAATCATTGAAAGAAAGCAACTGAAGTCAAGCGATCGCTTAGCCGCCATCTACATACATTGTATATACATAAAGCAGCAGCAACAGCAACACCGATCTGGTAGTTTCAGTGCGATAAGCCGCATTCTGTATTTCGCTTTGTTGTTGTTCTCATAGATGCATATTTACACACACGCTTGCATGTACCAATACATTTAAAAAAAAAAATTATTAAGTTAATTTTCTTTTGTTGTTTTTTTGCCACCAATATTAGCATTACAAGCTGAGATATGCCCACAAGTTACATACCATGCAGCGGAGCTGTGAATTGTTATTGTAATAAAATGCCTGCTTTTGTTATCGCTTTTGTTTACTGTTAATATTTAAAAACCTATTTTTATTTTTTTGTTTTTACTTACTAAAGTTTTTCTTTTTTTTTATTCGCTTATATGCATTTGCATTATTTTATTGCTCATAACTAGAATTTACTCAGCTGACAACAGCAGTGGCCCGAATGCTAGAGCAAATAACTAGCAGCAGCGCAACAACCATCCAGCAATTTTTGTAGCTACATATGTATACGTACAGTCATCGTCAAAAATATTAATACCCTGACGTTTCTTAACTTATGGTTTCCATACCAAATTTTTCTTATTTTTCTTTATAAAACTGTAGTTCAATCAACAGAAAAAATCACCGGAATCAATTTTTTCAATTTCATATAGAACTCGGGAAAAATTCAAGAAGTACCAAAAACTTTTCATCAAAATTTTTAACTGTTGAATTCCGTTTCTTAGAAAAGTTTTGGGTATGTAGTTTTATAACCTAATAAAGGGCAAGTTTCAAGTCTCTAAAATTGACCGTTGATTTTTGAGAATTTTTTTTCGTCGAAGGTGTTGCGCATTGTTTTTTTTTCGTATAAAAATAGATTTCTTGAATAATGCCGATGAAATTGAAAAAAATTGTTTTGCTGGTTTTTGCTGTTGAATGAACTATATTTTTATAAAAAAATAAAAAATAGTACGGAAAATATATATGTATAACGAAAATCGTCAAAACGTCAGGGTTTCATATTTTTTGACGCTGACTGAATGTATATGTGGCATGTATGATGGCGAGAATGTAAATAAGGAAGACACATTTTAGCAAGTTTTGGCTATTTTGCTTTGTAAAAAATGTTTTTTTTTTTATTTTTTTATGAAAACAAAGCTTATTATTTCAACAAATCCTTGTCAAACGAAACATCAAACTTTGTAAAACATTTATAAAAATTCGACGAATTTTATCAAATGTTCATAAAAATTTTAAAGTTTTTAATCAGTTTTTTTTAGAATTTTTTTGGATGTGCAGTTTTGTAGTCCATTAAATTTTAGTATAATGAAGTGCAAGCTTGAAGTAGCCAGCACTTACCGTTGATTTTTGGAATTTTTTCACGCATTTTCTACCAATTATTATTTTTTTATGTAGAAAATGAGCAATAACTTCCACAATACAAATGCCAAAAATCAAAGGTAACTCCTAACCACTAAAAATTTGCACTTCGTTATAATAAAATTGAATTAAGAACCTCAAAATGTTCATGAAACTTTGTCGAGTTTTGCTAATTTTTACACAAAGTTTGAAATTTTGACTTACATGGTTTTTCTTCGATAACGAGCTACATTTACATTAAAAAATAATAACCTTTGAATAAACGAAAGTGAAACAGCCAAAGAAAGTTAAGAAGTATCTTTCCTGTTTATAATTTCGCGACTGTAATTCAGGCCAGCTAGCCAACCACAACCTCAATAACTGCCTTGGAGGTCGTTCACTGTTAAGTTCACCCACCTTCCCAAGCTCGCCTTTTGTTTTTATAATTGTACATATACGAATTTTAAATTGCGATTATTTATTTAGAATTTAATTAAAAGCACAATAACATTGTAGATGCACTAATCAGATGCAAATGTTGTAGAAAACTATTTTAAAATCACATCAAAATTCAGCGAATGTGAAAATATGTATGGCTTGTTTGTTTTACAAATACGAATCGAACATATTTTTATTTCATTGACAAATCTATATACTTATGTACATTCACAGACACACACACATAAATGTGTATGCAAATATATGTATGTATTTTTCTTCTATTACCGGAGACACCTTGAAAATGCAATTTTTGGTGAACTTTTTGGACATGGCATTCAGCAGTGAATCGACTTGGTTCACTGCCTGGAGTCTCATAGCCTCGTCTTTAGTTCTCCATTTTAAATGAAACATGCATGTATGTATGCATTAAAACCCGTTAAATCGCGAGGAAATTCAATGAGCTAATGACATCCGATTGTCCAGCACTTTGAAGCGTGCAAGGCATGGAGCTATAGTAATACCATTCGTTCATAAGGAAAGCAAAAATTTCTGTAATGTCTTTGCTGAATGGGAGAAGATTGAATATATCGTCTCAAATATGGGCATTTGAACCATATGTCAATTTATCATAGTTTGAAGATAACTTAAAAAATTTGTCACATTCGTTGCAAAATACTCCAAAGAACATTTCCCAGTCCCTCTCACCTACATATGTATGTATCTAACTTGCACAGCGAAATTTCACCGTTGACACGAATTAGAGTATTCTAACGCTGCGTATAAATTAATTTCTTTCTCTAGAGAGAGCGTGGGGGGATTAAAGTAAATATTTTATTTTCGGCATTTGATTCTTAAGGGCTGTTCCCAGCTCTAAAGAGAAACGAAAAATTCAAGAAATTTCCTTCGATCCAAATTTCTTAAAACAGTTTGCAGCTCTCAGGAAAAAAATGCTCATATATTTATTACTTCAAGAAAATTTACAGCAACAGCGAAGTGCTTTTTCAAGCAACAGAAATAATGAAAACAAGTAAGAAAGTCTAAGTTCGGGCGGAGCCAAAAATTAAATACCCGACGCAAGTACCGCTACATGGTAAGCCGAGGTGTATAGATTTTGAGTAAATTAGCGTCCTTAAATTTCGAAAAATGTAGTTTCAAGCATTTCTGAAATTTACCGTTATATGAAAAGCGGCCGTAATTTTAGTCCGCTTTCAATAATTTTCAACGTTTTGCTTTTACGTGGCAAGCACAATAACCATACCGAGTTTGGTACAAATTGGTAGAACGGTTACCAAGATATACACATGTAGCCATAAGGGGGCGTGGCTACGCCCATTTTCCAAAAATTTATAATATTCTTATTTTTCGTTTAAAAATGATGTTCAAATCAATTTTGAGTGAATTATCTTCAGTTGTTACTAAAATATCGCAGTTTTCGTGTTTCTGAAAACTACCGTTATATGGGAGGTAGGCGTGGTTATTGTCCGATTTTGCCCATTTTCNAAGGCCAACAACTGTGCCAAGTTTGGAAGAAATTGGTGCAGCGGTTACCAAGATATACACATGTAACCATAAGTGGGCGTGGCTACGCCCATTTTCCAAAAATTTATAATATTCTTATTTTTCGTTTAAAAATGATGTTCAATATCAATTTTGAGTGAATTATCTTCAGTAGTTACTAAAATATCGCAGTTTTCGTATTTCTG
>NW_016157113.1:360221-396140 GCF_001687245.7 Rhagoletis zephyria
GTAGGCGTGGTTATTGTCCGATTTTGCCCATTTTCAATACCATCCATCCTACGCCCGAAAGAAGTGCACGTACCAAGTTTTGTTAAGACATCTCAATTTTTACTCGAGTTATCGTGTGCACAGACGGACAGACGGACGGACGGACGGACGGACAGACAGTCACCGCTTAATCGATTTCTCTTTTCATTCTGATCATTTATGTATACATTTGTCTATATCTATCTCGATTCGTTTTGCCTGTTACAAACAACCGTTATGTGAACAAAGTTATAATACCCTTGTGCACAAGTGCGCTCGGGTATAAAAAGGCAAACTAACAACTGGTGCTTATATACCCGGAGTTGTAACGTACAATGCCCCATATCACTATAATACATAGCCAGCTAACACGTTTTCTCGCACGCCTTAACTTAAAACTCATATTAGGGGTCTTCATGATAAACTTGTTAAAGTGATAAATTTATCATTTTATTAAATGAACTGTCAAATTTTGTACGGAAATCCATTTAACCAAAGTTTATCTCTTTATCAAATGAGTTTGGTGGATAAATGTATAAATTTCAGCAAAATTCAACCTTTACAGGTTGCCAGGTATTCGCTTTCGCTACGAACACTTAAAAGTAAATGAAGACAATGTACGAGGTAGGAATGAAACGTAACTAGCTATATATGTACGTTAAATAATAAAAAGTATTATGTAATTATTTACCTAGGTGCGTTCATGAAAGCGTGGGGATAAACTGATAAAGTTAAGCAATTTATCCCTTTATCACTATAGGTAAAGACCCCTATTATTTAAAAGTAATTAACACTTAAAAAAAACTACTCGTTAGATTTGCTCATATATGTAGAAAAAATCATTGCCATAAACTGTTTTCCCCTTTATACCGGCGAAATCGAACCCTATAGCCCATTATTACTCCGAAAGCGAATTTCGTATTAGTTTTTTTTTCGCAAATTTTGTGTGTTGGGAGGTATGAAGTACTCTTGAGGATCAAGTTCTTCGATATCGATACTTCAAAGAATTGTGTATTTTTGAAAGTATGTATATGTCACACCATCAATACACCTAATTAGAAATCATAAAGCAAAGTAAGCTGCGCCGGATGCATTTATTATTGCCGCACGCATGCACGTCTATTTTGATCTTTTTTTTATAGTTTCTTGAACTTGTTGTTGTTGAGATTGCCCACATTAAATTTTTTTCTGTTTGTTTGTTACGAAGAGAGTTCATTGTGATAACGGAAAAAAATAAAAAAAACTAGCTAAGCTTACCATACAATGCCCCCATTTCCTTCTTCACACATGCATACAAATATGCATATACATATCGTCGGTTAAAGTACAAAACCGCGTATCAAGAGAATGCAAAACCGCGTATGTGAGTTGCATAAATTACTTTCTAGAGAGTAAAAACCCTCATATTTCAAAATGGTTCCCTTTTTTTTTATAAAGCAATCACATTTCTGGCTAGTATATTTCAGGACGAATGGATAAGGATTGAGCGCCACGAGCTTGTGCAGCAAATATCAGTTACGCGGTTTTGTACTTTAAACGACGATATGTATATGTNATTTTAAAAATTGCCTGCACATCAGCATCAAAATACCTTTCTAATGATATATAATTGTTTATTACCTTAGAAGTACAGTTTAGCCGTAAAAGGGGTGTAAAGGAAACATGATTGCCTATTTATATAATTGATATGTGGTTAAATACATAATGTGTTATTTGTTGTTGCTGAACTTATTACAAATTTATAAATAGAAACATGTGATAATTTAGAAATCAACATTAAAAGTAGCAGCGGCTTTGTAGCTAAAGTGCACTAGCCCATACAGCGCGCACGCACAAACACACACACACACACACACGTGTATAGCAATTAAGCAACATTGTAAGCATGAACTGAATGCTGCCCGGCGGTTCTTCTTTGTTGGTTATTGCCCTCACTTTTTCTTTTTCTGAATTAGTTGAATACACTTTTAATACATTTTATTTTGAGTAGGTAATTTAAGTTAACATATTTGGGCCATTCCATTGTGACTGGTGTGACATTTGATTCAAGAATGTCAGCAATTGTGAGTAATAAATAAAGATATTTTAGGACATAAATAAATAACTAATGTTCGAGTGTAAATAGTTATTTTTTACTGCAACCAAATTATAAACACATATGTATTTATTCAGAAATTTTTAAAAAATCATAAAATTACAGCTTCTTTTTATACATTTTTTTTTTTTTAACAGATTAACAGCCCGATTCTGTGCACTTGATATATATAATTATTTTTTTATAATTTGTCAATTTTTTTTTATTTATTAAGAATCGGAATTCTAGTACAGAAATCAAAAGCTGTTTTCTTGATAAATTATCAAGATTGGAAATTAGTCTGTTCCAATAGCAGCCCGGTTTACAGGACTTAGTCAGAACTTGCAGCAAGTCGTTCTTATAGACATAAAACCTGTAAGTGGGAACACTTTTGAGGCATAATGAAGAAATTTTAAAAGTTATGTCGTTTTCTTCTGTTGCATGGAATGTCCGATTTATTTCTTTTTTATAAATTTCGTTTTTCCGCTTATGTTGCCTAATTGTAAACATAAAACATCTGCGCTATCTGGCGGTCAACGGCAATTCAACGCATTGCTAATGCAATCAACATTTAAACGAAAAAAGTAAAATACCGAATACAGTCTCCCCTCCCAGCCAATGCAAGAAAAACAATGCATAGAGGCAACACAAATAACTTTGAAAAAAAGTAGCAAAAAATAAAAAAAGAACATCGACAACGTGTGCATCTCAGCTATTTGGCATGTCAGTCATAGTGTCAACATGTGTGTGAGTAAGCTGCGCTGTCAGTTGGCACTTTTTCTTACTCACTCTGCATAGAAGAATAAATAAATTTGGCACAGAAAGCAGTTCAAATCAACAAATGTTTTTTTTTGCTCTTTTAAATATTTCTTTTTTCTTTGTTGAAATGCAGATTTTTGTCGTATGAGACAGCTTGGCTACAATTGGGGCTGCTGCTAATGTACATATGTACTACATACACGCATATGTATGTACATACACACTAACAGACATACATATGTAAATTTGTTATTTCTTTTACTGATTTTTGCTCGCAGGAACGTGACAGATGCTCGAATGCAATTTACTTAATCTGCGTAAAAGTATTGTAAGCTCCAATAAATTATTTAAATTTTATATGTTTAAAGCAGAAGGCAATAAAACGTTTTATTCCCAAAATTAAATTAACATACATTCATACATATGTATGTAATAATGTGTCATTCGCACAAAAAAATACTCTTTGTCAAAGCATTTCGTACAACAGAGCGTATGAGTGACGGCCGCAAATACTGGGGGTACTTGCCTTGGCTTTGCTTGTTCATCCGTCGTATTTGGGAAAAAGAGATCCTGGGTCTAGGTTTTTTTTTTTATTTTATTTAGAAAAATCTTTCCGAAACTATTTTCTGCAAAAATATTGCAATAACTGGAACACGAACTTTTGCGTATTGAAGATAAAACTCGGAATGGGCGGGATTCAAGGTTAATGTTTTTTTTTTCAAAATTAAGTGGAAACCCTATTTTAATTAAACTCTGCTCAAGCATCTTTCATTACTATATTTAACATAAATATTGAATTAATTTTAACAGTTTATAAACATGGCAACCCTATTAAAACATATATGGCGCGTTCCATACCAAAATGGACTTGGGTTCACACTTCATGTGTTTGATTTGTTTCAAATTTTTAGGGTTGATGGATAAACATAAATAATAAATAAATATGAAATTGGAGCTTGGAGCTTGGGCGCGGAAAAAATTAAAAAAAAAATCACACATACACACATCAAAATTCTCTATGAAAAGAAATATTTTTAAAATACTTTTTCTTGAAAAATTTTTCACATACAAATTTTTTCATAAAAAAAAAATAGTTTTTGAAAATATGATTCTGAAAAAAAAAAAATTAAAAAATCACAATGGTAGCTCCGAGTATTAAGCAATATTTAAGTATAGTATTATAGGGTGCACTCTACACCGAAGTTGAGTAAAATGATTACATTACGAATTTAAAAATTGTAAATTTTTTTTTGAATCTATTTGAGTATGCAGTTATGCCCATTAAATTTAAGTATTATAAAGGGCAATTTTTGAGCGATTGTAAAACTGGCGTTATTTTTTCCATAAGAAAAAAGTGCAAAAAGCCGTCAGCATCGTTGATTTTTTGGCTTTTTTTGTTGTCGGTGCTAGGCATTTTATTCATATGAAAATTTTATCGAGCATACTTTGTATGGAAGAAAATCCGCTACAAAACTACATACTTAAATTTTTTTTTAAAAGGGTAATTATGGAGTGAATTATGCAGTTAGCGAAAACATAACATTCGTTTTTGCTATTTTTTGGCTTAATAACAAATTGTTGAATATGAAAACAAAAAAAAACGAATTTAAAAGCTTTATTGGGCTGGTGTATTAATGTATAATACATTTTTTAAATAGCGGTTAGTTTGATCTTGGGAGATCGATATATTTTTGGATGATTTCTTCCTGCATCGTTTATTTTTGCTTCGATTCGAATCGATTCAAAAATTGATTTTTTTGTTTCGATCTGACATCTGTAATTTGATGTCGCCTTTTTTCCTTTTTCCCTCGCTTTTATCAGCTTCGGTTGTAATTATGCTACCTAAATGTAAAAGGTGCCAAGACAATTATTATTTTTTTTTTCAAAATTTATTTGTTGATGCAAAATGGCAGGTAATAAGAAGTTACATCGACTTTTCGCCTCTCCTGAACAGTTTCAAAAAATGGCTTTGGCACTTTCTCACACTTAGGTGACGATATTTATCATGTTATGAAACTAGTTAATTTTTTTTTTATTTTTCTTGCTAACTTTCTAAAATAAATATCTCGTTTTGCCTATTTTTCGGTTTTGTGCGATTTTTTTTTGCTGGTTTTGCCTTTTTTTGCAAATTTCAGTGCCTTTTCCTGACCCTTTCGCCATTTTTCGTTGTCCCTTTTATAGATTTTTAGATCCTAAAAATCCGTTCCCTAGTCATCAGTTACCAGAGGGAAGCCAAAAGAAATATTAAATACATACGTATGCATGTATGTGCGTGGTATTACCTCATATATGTATTTCCACCTCCACCCTCTACTTTCATATCTTTATTTACCATAACTTATCTTTTTATTTTTCTTATTATTTATTGTGTGTATTTATGTTTTTATCTGTTTTTGTGTTTATTTTTTTTCTATTTGTTGCCTTGGCGAGATAGCAGAACAAAGAAATTTATTTACAGCTCATTGCAATATTTACAAAGAAAGCCAGAAAAGTAACATAAAATAAATAATAAATTAAAAATAAGCAAAATAATATATTTAAGAGAGTTTTTGTTAAATATTTGCTGATTTTTCCGAGCAGCGCATTCAGCGATAAATGTGTCATTTATTTATTAAATTAACTTAGTATAAAAGCTCTTTATTCGGGTGATACAATGTCAGCGGAACGATGGGACAGGGTAGTACAATAATAATGACTCATACATACATACATATGTAGATATGTAGATTTAAAATAGACATAAACAAAAGTTGGAGAACTATTTTTAATTACACTGTGCAACAAATTTCATAAAGTTGGAGGTGTGATGGGAATCCGACCAACAGCATTTGATTAAGCTGGTCAAATAATGAAAAAGTACGACAGGATTTGAAAAAGTTGGTTACCATTTCTTTTTTATCTTAATTTGAAGCTGGAGAAATAAGATACCAAGGAAGACGTATAAATTTAAAAAAAAATATCCAATGTTAACGGTTACATATCGACACCTGAGTGGAAGATTTGCCTATCTCGGCAGCCAGTTCGTAAACGCCCTATTTCAGAATATTATTGGAAAACACTCTATCTCAGAATTTTGTTTAAGAACGCCCTTTCTCAAATGTAAATGTATTGAAAATATGCTGAGAAAAACAAGCTCTATTGATAATGTTTTATATTCGCCTCTTAAGGCTTGTTTTCACTCTGACAAATTCAATGGCATTTGTCGTCAAATAAGTGCAAAAAACGTCAAATGGGATTAAAAAGCGGTATATCGATTGACTTCAACAATATAGGTCTTTATGTAGTTGTGTGCATGCCTGCTTAATCGGCTATCTGTCCGTTTTTAGCCCATAATATCATCGCTAAGGGCAAAATATGTCCATAAATTTTTGGCGTCGAAATATGACATAGTGAAAACCAGCTCTTAATTCGATTAAAGCCAATTTATGTAAGTTATTTACAATCATGGTATTCAATATTATTTTCAAAATGTTACTAGATGTGTATTCGTCGCGACGTGTAAGCTACAAAAAAAAAAAAAACTAAAAGCCATAAACAATTAATATGTTTATTTGTATGCATTTGGTAACTCAAAGGAGATAAAAGACTTCATTATACTAAGTATATTGTAAAATGCTAATGAGTTGCTAGCTTGCATATGTATATATATAAGTTTGTAGGTTGTTATTGTTTACCCCACTAGAAATACATACATACAGACTGCTCTTGTTATTTACATTTTTATGATTGCATTTTAATGAGTAACTTGACAACGAATAATCTGTAGATATGTACATACGTACATAAACATAAAAACGCATACACTAAAAACAAATACAAAATCTGAACATAAAATTAAAAACAAAATATGTATGTATGTATGTATATGAGCATGTACGCATAATAATGTGCGAACATATATATGCACATAAGGGTGGTCCTTATATGAAGAAAGCAAATTTTTACATCAGATTTCCTAAGCCTCAGGGGTCTAAGTTCATATGAAGATGTCTTAACCGACTCCAATCGGGACCAAAATCTATATAAGATGTCTTCGACTATGGTAGTATCGATTTTGGGTATTAGATGAAAAAAAATTAATTTAAATTTTTTGACTCTCCATAGTTGCGGATCTTGCTTTTTACCCCTTTGTGACACTCCTTAACCAACTCCAATCGGAACCACGAAATATACGTGATGCCTGTGACCGTGGTGTTACCGATTGAGGGGGGGAGACTGAAAAAAAGCATGCATTTAATTTTTTAAGGACCACCCTAATGTACATATGTACCTACACATGTATATATTATGTACTACAAACAGCAACCATTGTGTCTTAAGAACACCAACAGCAGCCACCACCGCACAGTGGTTCAAAACTGGAATCTACTGTTCATAATTCACTGGAGCCTTAATTTTTCAACCAATTTTATTATTATTAGTATTTTATTTTTATTAAAGCTTATAAAATCAGCAAGCGACCAGTTGATCCCAATTTTTGAATTTTTATTTGTTTATATTAAATTTTTAGAGCAAAGTGCAGAAAAAGTAGCACTTTTGAAGAAAAACTGATTCCCTGTTCCAATTAATAAATGTTACATAATAAAAACCAATTGAAAACAATTGTAGGGTTCCATCAAAACGAAAAAAAATCCCAAGAAAAATTTCAAATGTTATAAAAATGTTTATCTCTTTATTTTTTTTTTTGAAAAACGCTTTATCTCAGAATTTGGTTCAAAACACTTTTAGTTCATACAATCTTGAAGCAGAAATATTTCAAAGTGTATTAACTGAAGTAGGCAGGGTAATATATAAAAGCATAAGGCACCAGGTAGTTGAAGTATACTGTACCAGTCTTGTTGCATTCGTATCACAACTTTGGATATATTTTTTTAGTTGATTGAGGGTATACAATATTCCATTATTAAGATGTGTCGAAATTTTGCACCGTCGTCTCTGGAATAGCCGCCATCCTTGAGGGTTACTGCAGAAATTAAGGTCACTTCCTGAGCAATCAGATCAAGAGTAGTGTTGTTCCGATACGAGTAACTACAAGTAATTACTCGATACTTTCTTCAAGTACTGAGTACTTTTTGTACTCGAATCCTGCCCGTAAGTACTTAGGGTATCGAGTACACGATTAAAGTATTAGTTCCCTTTCAGACACGTCAACTCTTGAAAGCAATTTTTTCGCATTCTCTTTTGTGTTTTCTATTTGCTTCCACACGCGTCAACTTTAATTGAATTCAAGTCCTTGGTTCTTTAAATGGGAAGCAACGAAAAGATCAAAAGGGACAAGAAAACTTGAAACGAATTGACGGTACGGAGGTATCTGTACTCTTCCCCTCTCTTCTCACCTCCTTCGCCTACGAGAGCAGACTTGAAAGCAAGACTTGACGTGTCTGAAAGGGGACTTACTTGCTTTTCCAAAAATTCTGAATTTCGGTTCTGACAATATATGAATCATGCTGTTGTGGTTTTAAGTTGTTGTGTGTGTTAAGTTGGCGAATAAAGAAAGTGTAAATTCCTGCTTTCCCGCATTAGTCAATTATTAAAATTTTGCAAGATACAAACTTGTGGCTACTTTTTCGGTAAGTTTTGGTCGGAGAGTACTCGAACCGATTCTGTTTTTCTTCGCATGACATAAGTATTTACAATAAGTTCGATATGAGTAGGTATCGAGTACTTCTCTCCGATACATTTGTGGCATCGATACTTTTCTTCAATGTTTTTAAAGAGTACAGGTTACGAGTACAAGGTCGTATCGGAACAACACTAATCAAGAGAATAGAAAATAAAATGAGTGACGGATAATGAGGGTATCTGTTCACATCGAAGTATTGAAGATGGACTAAATAATAGAGTCGGGAACTAAAATAAAGCAACAATATACTCCGACAGCCAGCCGGCGATCAGTGTTTCACATAATGATAGCTTCTCTTTTCTTGGTTTTCCAAACATTGAAACACCGAAGACGATGAGATAGCTGTCGAAGGTACCCAGCAAAAAACACGATTACCACAGAAGCGAAAGTGGAAACGAGCTAGGCGATGGGAATCGCTTACCCTTTCGCTTCAGGAAGGCCTCATTTTAACATGGGCATGTCATTGGCGGTAAGCCCTTACCCGCAGCATTACCTTCAAACGAAGGGAGAACGCATGCATAAACAGAATCCAGAGAAGCGAACAAAGAATGCCTTACAGAGAAACTAATGTAGAATGCCCAGATGAGTACATACTTATTTACATATATTAAATCATAAAATGTGTTAAAAGATTAAAATTAATTAAAATTTATATAAATCAGTTTTTATACATACATATGTATGTATTTGGGTATTTAGATTTTACTTAAAAATCGGCATGTACATACATGCATATTTAATTAAGCTTAAAATTGTACTTCCTCACTCATGTACTTGACTTCATTGACTGACTTCAACTTCGCTGCAAATTGAACAAAGCAAAACATGATTTTTATGCGAGACAAATTTCCACAGAAACTAACGGTAGAAAAAGATTTTTTGGATATCCATTCTATTTTTCAGCTGGCTACGATGTAGCATTCTACTTTGCATTCCCTGAAATGAAGCAAAGAAGCGAAATAAAAAAAAAATATTGTAGGACATTCTACTTTGCATGCCCTGAAATGAAGCAAAGAAGCGAAAAAAAATAAAATGTTGTAGGACATTCTACTTTGCATTCCCTGAAATGAAGCAAAGAAGCGAAATAAAAAAAAAATATTGTAGGACATTCTACTTTGCATTCCCTGAAATGAAGCAAAGAAGCGAATTAAGAAAGAAATATTATAGGACATTCTACTTTGCATTCCCCAAAATGAAACAAAGAAGCGAAATAAATGAAATATTGTATGACATTCTACTTTGCATTACCTACAATGCCTAAAAGAAGTGAAAAAATTCGAAGGCATTACAACGCTATGCCTTCTAGAACACGTTACCACTAAAAGCGATTACCGATTTTTTGCTGGGTAGGATCCTATTCAGATTAATCTCACGCCGGGGGCAGTGGAATGCTCTCTTGAAAATATCCAATGAGAAATTAATGCGCATATTCCTAGACTAGCCAGAACCGGATGGTCAGATATACAGATGAGACGACTGCGTCGGCTCTGCTTAATATATCAAGCTAGGTAAACATGCTGCAAGAAAAGGACTTCCCTTTAGTAGAACTCTCCGCAATTTCTTACTAGAAGATAGTGAAAAAATTTGTCTAGCATTTCCTGCTTTAATGCCCTAGCGAAAAGAACCTACGTATAGAAAAAAAACTATCGTTCCTATCAGTAGCTAGTTACTCTAAGTGAAGTCGATAAATTCATCAGCGAATCCACATGGTTCGATTAAGCAATTATGGATTTTCGTAGGTAAAGGCTACTAACTAAGAAAAACTGCAGCCAGGTGACGGAATTGCATTTATGTGTAGGTGATGGCACACCCTGTACATATAACACATGATGAGTCATCACTGTTTTCTTTCCTTTTAATTTTTTAGCGATGTGTAACATTTTAAAATGCGTGAACTCTCATCGTTGGTGCATTCGTTGCACTCATTGTGCGATTTACACGCTTACGCAGCGATTGGCAGCCCAGCCGCCGTACGGCATATGGTAAATGCCATGACGGCGGCTATTGCGGATAGTTCCAACCATTCCGCGCTTCTGTTGTTGTGTCGTCTCCTTGGCTGCTACGCACACCCAGCCAGCCGAGCAGTCAAACAACCAGCCACGCAAACACGCATCTGTTGGCGCGCCACAACACGCATCTTTACAGCTGTGCAGTGCAATTGCATTAGAATTTATATTTAAGTAATTTTCTTAATTCTCTCATGTTTGCAAATATTTTTCCTATGAAACCTGCATAAACACACAGTTTGACTGAAAAGTGCACTTTGAAAATTTTCTTTTATTTTTTATGAACGTTGCTTGCCTGATGGGACAAGTTTACAGCAAATTAACCCAAATAATCGACGGCATGCAATAAATCAGTCGTAATTGTAAAAGTTTATAATTTTCTTTGACTGCGTTTTTTTTCTTTTCTGGTTATTTAAGTACATACATACATATGTAAATGTGTATGCTTTTCATCTTTGTTTTTGTGATAAGTACTTAAGATTTGTTCATGTTCGCACAGCTCATCTGTTGTTCTCGAAATGTAATTTACTCATGTCTATGAAGTTATTTTTTATTTTTTTGGCAATTTAAGTGCAACGAAAAATTTATGGCCGACACGTAATGCAACGGCTATTTGGGTTACTAGGAAGGCGAAAAGAAATTATCTGAAAAGCTCTTTTACCGGGAATTGCCGCTACTGAAAATGTATTCAATAAAAGGTTGAATGTTTTACAACATATTTAGTAGTTAGATAACTGAGATATGAAATGCATACTCGTAAGTAAGTATGTTAATATATATGTTGTTGGTACTGGCTGGGCGCTATGGATTTAATGCGAAAGATAAATGATTTATGACTATATTTTCTTCTGAGGCGATTTGCAAGTTTCGACATACATACATAGGATATGGCCTGTGAGCGATTTCTCATGTTGAAACCAACATTGATAAGGTCAAACCTCTTCAGAATAGGGGCACATCCACTTTACCACGAAAATTTCAGAGATTTTTGAAAAATATACTCGGCAAATATCGCTTAGACAGTTACAGCATCAAATAAGAAGAAGAAGACGGCTGCGCTGGGAAAATAACGCCATTCAAATGGACTCAAACACACCAGCTTTCAAAAGTTTTCAATGCAAAACTCGCTTACGTTGGCAGGTGAAGAGAAAGGCCACCTTTCCGTTGGCAATATCAAAAGGTAAAGGAACACCTAACTGGAATTTATAACCGGCGTTTGTCTGCCCGCCAAAGAAACCACGACTAGCGTGCCTTTTTGAACACGGCCAAAGTTAGGTACTTGGGCGGTTACAGTGCCGTTTACGAAGAAGAATACAACCTTACATCTAAATACTACATATCGACGGATGAGTGGAAGATCGACCTATCTCGGCAGCCGGTTCAAAAACGCTCCAAGAACGCTCTACTTAAGAATTTGATTAAAAAACGCCTTATCTCAACTAAAAATATATTGAAAATATGCTGAGATAGGACGGTTTTGAATTGGCAGCTGAAATAGGGCTTTTTTAACCGAATTCTGCCGAAATGGTCGGTCTTCCACTCAGTCGTCGATATGTAAATAGTTTAAATTTCTATTAATTTACTTATGTAACAACTCTTCCAATAAAGAACGATTTAGTTTATCTGCTGCCTTAAGCGTTTCACCAGTGCATTTCAACCCGATAACAATAATAATATATTGGCGCTTACACATATGTTAGTGTTTGGCCGCGCTTCTGCTCCAATTTGTGGGTCGTGCCTTGATGTTGTCACATAAAGGAAAGGGACTCCAAACGGCGATTGTATTTTTATTTTTTGTATTTTTGCTATTACCGCTATTAGAAAAAAAATTGTTTAACCCAGGCCCTGCGGTATGGTGGCGCGCACTGCTAACCATTACACCACAGCAGACGCCTGTTTAGTTCTACAATGTGCGCTTTGAATGATACACATAAGGGTTAATCGTAAACGTTGGACTCTACGGTTTGCTAAAATAGCAGCACTTTAGTTGCCAAAAAATTGGCATGTCCTCGAATCCAACATAATTTGGGTTATTATGAGTTCCAAAATGTTCAAAAAAACGTCTTAAAATCTCAGCCACTTAATACTAAAAGCACATGTCAGATTTAATAATTAATTTTACAATGCTTGTTCAAATCTCTCTTATTAAAATTAAAAACCTTTATTTTTCTTTCAGGCTGCCGCGCGTCATCAATGTCCCTATCTGGTGAAAATGTACGAGAAGAAGTTCATCAATCAGGGCGGTAAGGCCGAGTGGTTAAATGGCTTGGATTATATCCCATCTAAATTACGTGCCATATATGATATCAACAAAATACTGGCGCATCGGCCGTGGCTGCTGCGCACGGAGCACATCGAGGTAGGTATCATTAGGAAACGTGGCTTACTTTTTTGCTTCAATATCTTTAACACACCATAACACAATTTCTATGTGTGTACATACTTGTAATCTAACCTCCACTCGTTGGCAGGGCCTCACAAAAGGCAAGAATAGCTGGTCTCTGTCCGAGGTGGTGCACGCAATGGTTCTGCTCTCACATTTCCATTCGCTCTCCTCATTTGTATTCTCCTGCGGCCTGACACAAAAACTAGACGGCTTGTCTAGTCCAAGGTTGAAGAATGCGCCGGCAACGTTACCAGCTACCGCACAGCCGTTAACGACAGCACAGCAGATGCCACTGCCGACGTCGTTGCCGTCCGGTCCAAACGTTTTGGTGCAGCAGCAGCAGCACCACCACCAACAACAAAAGACTGTCCTGAGTGAGATAACGATCAATAACAACAATAACGTGCTTGATCATACCAACCACCAGCCATACAATAACAATTTGCAAAATGTTAGCGGCAATGCGTCCACGCCCACCGATATCACCATGAACGGCGGTGGCGCCAACAATGGCGTCACGAGACATACTCGTAAGCATATAAACTGCAATTTTTAGGGTGTTGGGGAGATTAAATAAAAAAAATTCTTTGTATTTGCAGCCACTTCTGGCTCCCCGCAACCAAATGTGCCGGTGGAAGCGCTGGTCGAGCGCATGAAAGTACTCTCACAGAAGCAGGATGAGTGCAGCGAAGCAGAGCTGAGTAATCGCTTCAAGAGTGTCGAAATGCAAACCGCCGAACTGCCCGCCGCTGCTACCGAAGCCACCGTCGAAGTACCACCGATCATCTCGCACTACATCGAGGATCCCACTTTCACTTATCAAGACTTCGCACGTCGAGGTGCCGAAAATATACCCTCCACCTTCCGCGTACAGGACTACTCGTGGGACGATCATGGCTACTCTCTGGTTAATGGGTAAATGGTTAACTTTTAAGGCGTTTGGAGTGCAGAAACATTTAAAATATACTTTGTTTTTTTTCTTGTTCTTTTTCACTCCAGTCTGTACAGCGATGTGGGCACACTGTTGGACCAAAAATTTCGTGCTGCCTACAATCTGACGTACTTCACCATGGGCGGTTACCGCAATGTGGATACGTCGAAGTTCCGACGAGCCATTTGGAATTACATTCAATGCATCTATGGGATACGACATGACGATTACGATTATGGTGAAGTCAATCAGGTGAATAAATGCGTACGTGTGTATCCGAACTTTTTTTCCGTGTACGTGTATGTGCATATGTCCGCAAGGCTTCATGGCATGGTGTTGGTAGAGAAATTGTCGAAGCAAGATGCTTCCAATTGGACATTCAGAATTTGTTATAAAGGAGTGAAATTTTTACTCGGAGTACATACATAAATATGTACATATTGAGCCCTAACCGCCAACGGACATTTATTTACAGAATTTTTTTACAAAATTTCTCTGCATCAAGAGAAAATTTTGAAAAAAATTTCGCTCCGTCCTTTAGGCGTTAATGGCTCGATGTGTTCCTGCTTCATTCATTTTTTTAAATCACAAAAAATTTAATAATGCTTTCATTAATACAAAATGTAAAATAGATGTATTTAACAACATCTAGTGTATTTTTATGTGTGACTAACATAAATTTAAAAATTTTATATGCTTTTGTATGTAATGATTAGCATTGCGCGCTACTATTTCGCAGGGCCTGGGCTGAAGCCCAGTTTCCGACCAACATAAAAAAAAGACAAGTTTTTTCTAATAACGGTCGCCTCTCGGTAGACAATGGCAAACCTCCGAGTGCATTTCTGCCATAAAAAAAAGCTTCTCATCAAAATACAATCGCCGTTCGAAGACGGCGAAAAACTGTAGGTCCCTCCCCTTTGTGTGGCGCACGCCACAAATTGGAGCAGAAGCTCGGCCAAACACTTTGAGAACCAAAGCGGCACAAACATTTTCCATAAAATCAATTTTATAGAACAGTATAGATGTACATTAGAGGCTTCACCAAAAAAGAATTTTGTGCGTTTTCCAACGGAATTTTAAATTTTATTTTATTTTAAGACTTTCACCAAAATATTCCCCAAAAATATTAACAGAGAAATTTGGCTAAGATAGTAAAAAGTCTTCCGTAATGCAATTGAAAGACCATTGGCAAAATAGTTCGAAAAAAACTTTCTCATTTACCATTCGTGGTGAAAATCTATTTTGGATGAAAGCACTTGTATATAATTTAGGTCTCGTCGCTCTGATAATCGCAATGGCCGAGTGAACAAAGCACAGGCGTGCCATTCGAGAGATCCGAGCTCGAGTCTCGGTAAACGGAATTTTTTTATTTTGTTTTTAATTTACATATTTTTCCTTTTTAAATTTTTTTAATTTATGGATCTTATTGTTTTATAAAGAAAAATATACATATATATAAAAATAATTTTTTCTTTATTAATTTAATTTAATTTTAATGTTTAGATGTTATTCTTTTAAAAAGAAGAACATTTTTTAATTTTATTTAATTCTATAAAATTGTTATTTTTTCTTTTTTGAATAAATGTTTTTTTGGTTTCATTTTCTTTGATTCTTAGATGTTATTGTTTCAAAAAGAAAAATATTTTTTTAACTTAATTTAATTTTTAGAATTTTATTTTGTTAATTTTTTCTTTTTTAAATAAAATTTGTATTTCTGTTGTTAGTCTTATTTTATTTTAACGCTTAGAAAAAAGAAAAATATGTTTTTATATCATTTAATTTTTAAGTTTTTTTTTATTTATTTATTATCTTTTTCAATAAATTTTTAGATTTTGTTTTACTTTTAATATCATTTTCGTCTATTTTGATATATTTATTATTTTCTAATTTAATTCTCGATTTTATTGTTAAAAACATATGTTATTGACATTTTATTTTTTATTGTTTTAAAAATAAAAATATATATATTTTTTACTTAATTAAAAAAACTAGTTGCTGAAAGGCCAGTAGCATAACGCTAAGACTTTTTCGTTAGCAGATCTTTCAATAAATCTTTCAAGAGCTTTCAAGATAGTAGTCACAATTGGCAATTGACGAAAGACTTTTGTCTTTCGAAGGACTGTGGTGAATTGAAAGACAAAATTTCCCTGTAAGACTTGCGTGAGCTTAACCGATTTGCAAATATCTTCAAAAATCTCAATATTATTTTTATTTCGTGTTTCTATAAATTACCGTTATATGGGAGGTGAGCGTGGCCATTGCCCGATTTCAAAGATTTTCAACAAATTTCTTAGCTGGATCCTAAGCAAGGCTCGTACCGAGTTTGGTAAGGATTGGTGAAGCGGCTACGAAGATAAAGTATTTCATCATAAGTGGGCGCCCCTTTTCCAAAATTTCATAACAATAATATCATTTTGCACTACTTCACATACTAATTTTCGACAATTTGGATCCAATATTTACTGAAATATCATAGTTTTTCGAAAATACCTTTATATGAGAGGGAGGCGTGGTTACAGTCCGATTTCGCCCGTTTTCAATAGCAACCTACCTTGGATAAAGGGCAACCTACATATATACCAAATTTCGTTGAGATATCTTAACGAGTTATCGTGTATACGGACAGACGGACGGACGGACAGACAGGCATGGCTTAATCGACTGCTCCTTTCATTCTGATCATTTAGGTATACATTTATCCATATCTATCTCGATTCCTTTAGGCTGTTACAAACAACCGTTATGCGAACAAAGTCATAATACCCTGTGCACAAGTGCGCTCGGGTATAAAAAAACATATATGGCACGAATATGATTAAAAATATTCGTGTGAATACGAATACGAATTGAAATGCCAAAATGAAAACGAATAAAAATGCGAACTCATTTTCTTCTTATTTTTCGAGCGACACCAGTTCTTCTTACCAAATCTAGACGGATCCATCTGTTCATTGTTTTTCAATGCGTTCGTGTACACTCTTACGTACCGTGTGCGCCAAAAGGATCCTTTCATCGTACGACATGTCCAATAAAGCATAATCATTTTATATCGATATTCATATCATTTCAAAGCTCGTACAGTGCATTATTTTAACTTTTTCGGTACCCGATACCTCCTCCAAAATGACAATAGGGCCGTTATTATGAGTTGCATTCGATCTTAGACTGTGGTCGAAAGTATTGATCAAACGAATTTTCATTTGGTATTATTACGCTCATTCCAGAGGATGAGAGCTTAATAAACTGGCCAGGAGAATAAAACGATTAAGAGCGTTTAAGTATAGTCTTCCGCATATATTTTGACATGTATACAATATACTAAGGAAATTTGTCAAAAGATTTATTAAAAACTTCCGACTGTCTAAAGAGGCGTTTGTGAGCCAAATCTATTTAAAATTAAAACTATCAACAGCTCTACGATTTTGTTCTCAGAGATCGTGCCAACTGAGTGATGGGATTTTTTTTCATAAGTAAAACCAGCCTTTCGAGCTTGGGTTTAGTATTCACGACATTAGACCTGCATGAAATTAATAAACATTTTTTTATAACCAACGTAGTAGTTTTGAAACTTAAATTCATGCACCCTTTTGTCACTATGTGCGAAGAAATTGTAAAGATCTCTTACAAGTTTTCCGACTTCTACGGGAATTTTTTTACACGATTGGAAAAGTATCACAAGTCGGGGTATTCTTAGACACACCTTTATTTTGGTCGAAAACTCGCAAAAAACTTCCTTTTTTTTAATTTTATAGCTTGGTTTTGTAGTCGGAGAAATAACCATCCTTTTGCTATCAGCACTTTGATCAAATTGTATTAAATTAGGCGTGCTATTTCAGTGGAAAAAAAATTGTGTTTTTGTACTTTTGAAAAATCTCGGGGAATTATTGAACAGTTTTTAAGTCGATAAAAAATGAAAATTATTGGTGGAAAACATTTATTTATGAACGAAAAATTACGATTTAAATTATTCCGAATCGTAGTGAACACCCGGCGTAAGAAAGCGGCATTCTGGCTAAACTAAAATTTATCGGTCCAAAAAACTATTATCAATTGCCGAAAAACTAATGCTGTATAGAATTTATGCAAGAAAATTCCCTCAAATGTCAAGATCTAAGTATCCAATAATACCCCGAAGACAGTGTCCAAAAATTCCCCGAACTCTCATTTTTGCAAAATCGTGGCGTATAAGTAGGTAACACAATACAAACTTTATACAAAATTATTTTCTGCGTCGGAGTCCACGAGTATTATAAATATATTTAACTGAGTTGATTCGTCGGAAAATCTTGTCAAAATAAACAAAGTACATACTAAGTGACAAAAAAAAATTTCGAAGTATCAAATTTCTATTTGATATGGCAGCGACATAACGTTGCGTGTACAAACGTCGAGTGCTCTACTATGGAAAATTAACTCAGAATGAGACGAGTTGATGACAGTTGGTTGATACTGTCAATCATTATTAGGGGAAAAATATCCTGCTGTCCAACAATACCCCGTGCCCAAAAATTCCCGACTACCCCCATCACTTTTGATCCACTTGGATCAAAACGGTCCCACTGGTCCTATAGCTCCAATACCTCAACGGTGGTGAATACCAACAAGTACTTTCTGCAGAGGATGCACAACGCCGAATCCGGTTTGTTCCACAATACGTTTCTCCATATTTTCCGTTTTCTATAAGTCTGGCAGCAAGAGGTCGATTTTCCTGTGTATACCAAACCGAAAATGTAAGTAAATGGGTTCAAATGACTTTGTAATTTCAAATTTCGTATTCAGATATTGAAAGGAGGTTATGAAAACGCGAAACGGTGGAGAGAAAGGCCGAAATGTTAAATACAAAATTTAAGAAAGGAAAACCTCACAGGATTCGCACAGATTTGCTTATTTTTACATGCACTTTGAAACCGCTTCTGTTTTTGTCACGTCTGTTATGACCTCCTTAATCGCTTGTCCCCGACACCAGTGTTCAAAGCACACCTAATCTTTTTGTCAGCCAAAGGGCGGTATAAAAGCTACAATGTAGTAATTTCTTAATTTTTTGGCCTTCCGTTTTCGTATGATTTCTTTAATTCTCAAGGCATACGAATGTCCCGACCGACATCATGGAAACACTCACAGACGTTATTTACATCAAATCCTTCAATTAATCTTTGAAGAGATGCAATATTTAGACAAAAATGTTGTGACAGAATACTCAATGCCCACAAGCAAGTAAGGACCTATAAAAAATAAAAATGCACTGAAAGAAAGTTCAAAATAAGCGCGTGTTCTAAATTACAAATAAAATATTTTAACAGTATATAAATATATATCTCCATACTTATATAAGTGTTGTATTTATGTACATATACATACAGTCAGAGCCAAAGTTTTTGTCCAAAGTTAGTATACACCTTGTTCTATTAAAATATTCACAATTATTTTATTAAAAAAAAATTTAATTTATTTTTATGAAAATGTAGTTTAATCTATAACATATACCAGATGAATAGAAGTTTCACACTTTCAAACATTTAAATCTGAAATTTTCTACAAACTTTTGGGGTATGCGGTTTTGAAGCCCATTTAATTTCAATACAATAGAGTGCAAGTTTTAAGTGGCTAAAAATTTCTGTTGATTTCTGATATTTTTTTTTTAACTGTGTAGCACGCACATATTTTCCATACAAAAATAAATTTTTTAGTTTGTAAAAATTCTGATTACAATGTTTGAAGGTTTGATTTGATGACAAATTTGTTGAATCTCCGTGAGTTTTATATAACGGGTGAAACTATATTTCGATAAAGAAATATTAAAATAAATTTTCATTAAAAACATTGTGAATATTATATTAGAACAAGGTGTATGCTACCTTTTGAATCTGACTGAATATATATCTAAATTATTGTTTTATATGTGCGCATATGTGTTCCAAAAACCTTCTCGACCTTTGTTAAATTTTATATTTATTTTTACAGTTACTGGATCGACCACTGAAAATGTTCATTAAAACAGCCTGCTGCTTCCCAGAGCGTATCACCACTAAGGATTATGATAGTATACTCGTCGAACTGCAAGACAGTGAAAAGGTACAAAAACAATATTAAAAAAAATATTAAAATATTCCTTCAGAGAGGTACATTGAGTGGGGAGCAAATATGAGTACATGGTGATTTTTGTTAGAAATTTGCTATATTTTTAAAGTTAAACTTTTTGGCAATTTTTATTAAAAATATGGTTCATACTAAAAAATATGGATAAAACCAAAACCAAACATTTCTCTAAGCACTGTATAAAGTTTAAAACTTTGATTCATATGGTTCTGGGTTAAACATGAACCGTATCTTTATAAAAAAAAAACAAGTAAGAGCTGTCTTCGGCTATGCTGAAGGCTTCATACTTTTAATGAACATTAGAAAATTTTACTTTAACAAATTACTGCATTTGATATTCTTCGCTTGGTGAATAATCAACATACGATAGTTGAACTGCAAAACCGAAATGTGAACGAGTTCACACGGAATGAAAATTCATGATAAGGCTGATAAGTATACATTTTAGTGGGTCTATCTCTTTCTATTCCGGTACTTACAAACATCGGGCCAAAGTTGTTAAACCATGTCATGCTTATGAAAAGTATAATAACAAAAAAAATTTAACTTTAAAAACCTTCCAAATATTTAACAAATATCACAGTGTGAGTACACTTTTTGCTTCCCACTGTACATATGAAACCTTAAGAGGCAGAGTAGCCTAACTGACCTTTAAAAAACGAATTTAATGGCACGTAGGTGCAATGAACATGCCAGTAAAATGCCATATTCATTATAGATCCTTTTTTCTCATATTACTCAAATTTTATTTTTGTAGATAACCTTCTCTGGCTCTCATGGTTTCATATGTACANTTTTGGGGCCACGCCCCCTTTATATATCAAAATATTTTTTACCCTGTGACCATCCCTGGAAGATATCCAGTGCGTGTGTAAAATTTGGTTACGATCGGCTTATTCGTTTAGGAGCCAAGTGTGTCTATAGGTACATACATAATTTGAATTTTATATATATAGATACTGACCAAACCCGATTTTAAAACAAATTAGTTTTTCCCAGGCTAAACTAGTAGTTCTACCAACAGGCGATAGGATAAACCTGTACAGCCTGGACCAAACTGGTCTGGCCTAAACCTCATAGAAGAAATCATTTATGTCTAAAACTATTTTTTCTCTATTCTCAGGTCCACGTCAATCTGATGATCATGGAGGCGCGCAATCAGGCCGAACTGCTCTATGCGTTGCGCGAAATTATGCGCTATATGACATGATCTCATTGCAATTAAAAACACAGATACATACATACATATTTAGTTACCAGCAAATAATAAATCAAAAAGTTAAATGACGAAGAAAGAAGAAACATATTACATACATACATAAGTATAAACTATACCTACATACCTTATGTGCAGTGTAGGTACACAAAAACCCACTAAACTATACAAACTAGGTGCATATAAAGAAACAAAATCAATTAACCAAAAATAAAACCAATTAAATTTCATTAAAAAGAATATAAAATCATACCAACACCAACCAACACAATTAGTTAGTCGTAAACAATTTTTTTTTTTATAAATTGAAAGTTCGTTGCTGAGACGAAGGCAATCCAAAGCACATAAAAAACGAAAACAACTTTAATTAACCCTTACCGACTTGCTACACATACACATGTAACCAGACACACATACATACATATGTACACACATAAATATACTAAAGCATGCACAGAAACATTTATGTATATTTAATTAAGAAATAAAAATAAATTAAGCGAACTTTTAAACAAAAGAAAAATGTAGCAAAAGTAAAAACAAAAGGACTGTCCGCTATCAACGTAAAAAAAAAACAACAACAACAAAAAATAAAAACAAAAAATAGATTAAATTCATTTGAAATTTTACAAACATTAACTAATAAAAAATTGTAGTGCCTGTTTTACGATAAAATTGTTATTATTAGTAATAAATTTTTATGATATACGTTTGTGAATTGGTTTTTTTTCAATTGAAATGTAAAAAAGAGTAGCAAAAATATGAAACGTTGATTTGTGTGTTTGTATGCGTTAGTAATATGTTCTATACGGCGAAAAATTCCTAATTGTGTTGTTAATAGTTTTTTATACTTAAACATATTTTTAATGAAGCGACAAATATTATTGTTATGATCAAACTGACGTGCCTGCGGGTTAAACATACATACATATGTACATACAGATGTGCTCAGGCGTCATTGTAAATTGTATTCATTTCCTTTTGTAAAGTTTATAAAGTTACTTGTTACTTTTTTAAATGAAAATTAAACAAGCAAAAGTGATTTTCAAAGAAACTTGATATGTTGTTTTATTTTCATTTTTATAATCTGTACATATGTACATAAGTTTGCGCTATTCGCTTAGATTGGACTGGACTGGCCGTACTTAAAATCCAGTGGCGGATTTGACGGACAGCAAAAGAAGAAATGCTGACTGGGCCCCAGTGCTCTCATCCACAACCAACTAAGCAAATTTGCTCAGAAAAGGTATTTCGTGTGTGCATTAATTTGCCGCATTAACGAAAAAACGTACATATACATACAGTGCCGGACAAAAGTATTGGCACAGAGAATTTTCCGCAATATCTGCAAAGTTTTTTAGTCTAATTTATTTTCGTTAATTTTTTATAAAAAAAAGTTATAGTAGTCCTACACCAAATAGCGCCATCCCCTACGATCGTTCTATATCGAAAAAACTGTACCCCTATTTTGTTTTTTTTGAAGTCAAAAAATATTTAGAGAGCGCTCAAAGTTTTCAATGTATTTTTATATGGGGAAAAACAACTTTTCGTTGAAATTGTGTAGAATTCATGAAAATCAATATTTTGTCGATCGGAAAACCCTGTTTCTCTTCAGGAGATTCCCAGTAATAATACCCAATTGTTTCTTTAACCATTTTTTTCTATGTTTTATAGGCCCGCTAAAACCCTTAGATAATGCGATGGGGGGGGCCAATAAAAGTCTTTAGTATGAAAAAATGTTTAAATAAAAAATTGGATATATTACTGAAAGTCTCCTAAAGAGAAACAGAGTTTTCCCATCGAATTTTTTTTTTCAACAATTCTATAACATTTCAATGAAAAGTTGTTTTTTCCATATAAAAAACATGAAAATCTTTGAGCGCTTTAAGCATTCTCTTAATATTTTTTGATTTCGAAAAAATATGGGTATAGTATTTTTAGTATAGAACAATCCCTGGGGGTTTCGGCATTAAAATTCCAACTTCACTGTTTTTTTTGAATCACTCCAATGAGCAGTCACCCCCTGCATGTAAAGTGTCAAAAGCAAATTGAAGGGAAGATTTCTTAAAGCGCATTTTGGATGTTCACAGATCGAATGAATTTCTGGCAATCTTTCTCGATACTAAAATGCAACCGTGAGCCGCTTCGCCATTTGTTTGTTATTTCTGTTGTTTATAGTTAACTTTATTTTCAATTTGAAGATTAATTTATTATTTATAACTAAACAATTAAATTCCGCAAAATAATTCATCGAAAGCATTTCTGATATTTTATTTAAATTATCCGTTATTATTTCTCACAAACTCGAGATCAGAGGTACACAGCAACACTGCATTACTTTGACAGCACTTGGAGCAGAAATAACAATTGCTATTGCAACACGAGCAAGTTGAAATATATTTCCGAAATCAATTTGTACACCTTGCAACTTTAGTTTCTGAAACTGATTTCCGAAAAGTGATAGAATGGTCTAAATAAAATTTCTCTTTCTCAGTTCTCAATTTCTACTGACCTGCCAGAACACGGCACTTCGGACAGCGACCGGATGCGTTCTGATGTCGCCCCAGCACCACCTACACGACGAGGTGGAGATGCTCCCCATCAAGGAGCTTAACTCAATACTCAGTAAGCAGTTTCTAGTAGGGTGCCACAGACGTGGTCACCCAAATAGACAGCTGCTTGCAGAAGATCCCTCGCCAAGGCACGTCAGGAAGCACCTCTACGAACTGACGGACGAAGTCCAGAGGTTTATCAAACCACCTCTGGATCCAACTGCTTACAGACCGGTCGAGAGTCTATATATGTAACTCGAGACCGACTCCCTGTGAATGCCGTTCACCGCCCAACTTCGCTCTGGCTACTGCAGGAGGCTAAAATCATACCTGAGCAGAATTAACGAGGATGTGCCCAACCAATGCCCGGCATACGGAGATTCGCATACATGCACGAGATACATGACTCACGGCACCTCTTCGCATGCCCCCATAAACCAACCCAGCTAACGCCTATGTCCCTATAGACAAATCCCGTTAAAGTCGCGCACTTCCTGACCCTCCCCTTAGCTGTAACAGACGACCAGGTTGATGGAAGAGCCGACCCGAGCGGGGTTTGGAAGCCGCTACAACAACAACAACAATAACACTTTTCACTTGACGTTTATATTTGACATTATTTTGACAAAAAAAAATATATTTCTCAATATATAGAGGATTTTACCAAAATTCATTTAAAAAAACAGAAATCTGAAAAAGGCTTGACATACATACATACATATGTACATACTTAGATACTTTGGAGGCAATTTTACTTACAAAACAACGATTTAAAAGTAAAGCCCTCTTAAATTTAGCGCGACCTGTAGCCAAATAAAAAATTTCTTTAAAAAATATATGATTCTAAGGAATAGTCCATATATGCCCGATATATAGCATTGACACATTAAGTTAAACTTCTGGCAAATAAAATTAGTTTTTTGGCAAATAAATTTAATCTTTTGGCAAATAAATTTAATCTTTTGACAAATAAAATTAATCTTTTGGCAAATAAATTTAATCTATTATAGTACTAAACAGTGTTTGAAAAAGTAAAAAAATACACTAAAAAACTGCTGTTGCTATGCTAGGAAGGCATTTTTTAACTTTTGACGCTTAGCTTTACTACGCCAATATCAAGAGTTAACCTCCAGGATAGCTGAAAAGTGTTTTTTGGTTTTTCTCTTCTGTTGATTTGACTGCTCACTTTCAAACAGTTCTGTCACAGCATGGTCTCAAATATTCATCAAACTATCTGGCGCATTTTATTTCAACCAAACCACGCATTATGGCCAAATGGGATAAAAAACATCTAAAATGCTACAAATCTTGAACTCCCTCAATATATTATCAAACGCAGGTTCAAAAAAAATATTTATGTGCATACTATGTACATTAGGGTGCTCATCGAAAATGTTTTTTTTTTTAAATTTCAAGACCCTACCCCCTAATTTTATGCGTTTTTATGAGAAATGTTATTGCGTATTTTTATAGATATTTAAATGTCATTTAGAGGTCGCGACCTGTCGATTTAGGTTAACTAATACGGTTTTGTAGATTTATGAGTTTTAGAATGACTATTTTTGACTCAATTTCAAAGATCTAATGCCATCTGAGAAGAGGATATATAGGCCTTTAAAATGGTACTTAATAATCTATTTTCGGACTTGGCTTGTTGGGATTTTTTATGGGGTAAAATAAAAAAAAAAAACCATATTTCTCTTAATTTTTAAATTTTGACCATTGATAATTTCCACAATTTCAAAATATGTAGTACGATCTAAAATTAACACCCCTATTGCNTAAAGTTTTTAAACTCGGGTCACGCGTTTGGACACAAATACCCAACATCATTGTACAAATAACCGTACCGTATTTCTTAAACTTCCATAAAGTTTATGAATGAGGAAAACACCTTTTCCTACAAATCATGTAAAGCCTAACAACCGTGAAGCATCGGGAACGCAACACCTATTCATAAAACTCACATATGTGCATACACTTCAGCTTCCAACTCCAAGGGATCCGACGAATCTCGCAATTCCCTCCTTGCTTTAGCCAATTCTACTAATCTGTGGGNTTTTGGCAAATAAATTTAATCTTTTGGCAAATAAATTTAATCTTTTGACAAATAAAATTAATCTTTTGGCAAATAAATTTAATCTATTATAGTACTAAACAGTGTTTGAAAAAGTAAAAAAATACACTAAAAAACTGCTGTTGCTATGCTAGGAAGGCATTTTTTAACTTTTGACGCTTAGCTTTACTACGCCAATATCAAGAGTTAACCTCCAGGATAGCTGAAAAGTGTTTTTTGGTTTTTCTCTTCTGTTGATTTGACTGCTCACTTTCAAACAGTTCTGTCACAGCATGGTCTCAAATATTCATCAAACTATCTGGCGCATTTTATTTCAACCAAACCACGCATTATGGCCAAATGGGATAAAAAACATCTAAAATGCTACAAATCTTGAACTCCCTCAATATATTATCAAACGCAGGTTCAAAAAAAATATTTATGTGCATACTATGTACATTAGGGTGCTCATCGAAAATGTTTTTTTTTTTAAATTTCAAGACCCTACCCCCTAATTTTATGCGTTTTTATGAGAAATGTTATTGCGTATTTTTATAGATATTTAAATGTCATTTAGAGGTCGCGACCTGTCGATTTAGGTTAACTAATACGGTTTTGTAGATTTATGAGTTTTAGAATGACTATTTTTGACTCAATTTCAAAGATCTAATGCCATCTGAGAAGAGGATATATAGGCCTTTANTCCTACAAATCATGTAAAGCCTAACAACCGTGAAGCATCGGGAACGCAACTTCTATTCATAAAACTCACATATGTGCATACACTTCAGCTTCCAACTCCAAGGGATCCGACGAATCTCGCAATTCCCTCCTTGCTTTAGCCAATTCTACTAATCTGTGGGCTTCCACTGTGTCCATTTTTTAAATTTTATAATAAAAGCAATTATTTTAAAAATGATGTAAATAAAATACTAAAGAAACAAATGTAAACAACCAAACAGCTGTTTACAATTCTGTCACCCATTCACAATAGTACAAATTTTTATCGATCAAGTTACACAATAGCAAAATAAAAGATGATCGACTCGATCGACAAATTTATATTCTACTGCCGGTCGACACTCGCAATAGGGGCCTAAATCTATTTTCAAATAAACTGATACCTCATTAATTGCAATGGCATTAAAATTGTCGAATTTAGGAGACTTTTCTTAAATGCGGCCTTGAATTTATATTGTTTATGTACCGGACNTTTTTAAATTTTGACCATTGATAATTTCCACAATTTCAAAATATGTAGTACGATCTNGCAAAGAAGTGGTTTTTCAGGAATTTTTAGGAAAATGGGGGTGGCACCGCCCACTTATATGATATATGCGTATCTCAAAACCTACTTCATAGATCTCAACCCAATGTGGTATACACATTGCGCTTAGCCTCCTTAAGCACCGTCTTGAATATTTTTGAAATCCGACGGCTCAGTAAAGCTAAGTGTCAAAAGTTAAAAAAAATGCTTTCCTAGCACAGCATCACCAGTTTTTTAGTGTATTTTTTACTTTTTCAAACACTGTTTAGTACTGTAGTAGAGTTCAATTTTATTTGTCAAATGATTAAATTTATTTGTCAAAAGATTAAATTAATTTGCCAAAAGATTAAATTTATTTGCCAAAAGATTAATTTTATTTGCCAAAAGTTTAACTTAATGTGTCAATGCTATAGATATATGAAAGATATGCTTTACGAGATATACTCAGAAATATTAGTTATATATAATATAAAAAAAACTCTGACCTTACTATCTCATTATAATTAATGATATTTGTTGTTTTTTGGGCGAATACCATTGAAAATAGTGGAATTTTTTCAAGAATGATCTTTGCGATCTTTGTTATAATCTACTACTCATTGCGACTCTTTCAAGAAAACTCAAAATCATTGTTTTAGTTTTTTATTTGAATCTTTGATTTAATTTTTTTTTACAATTGTATTGGTATGTATATTTATTTAAACTTTAATAAAGGGTATCCAGTGTTCATTCTGCATATATAAGTAGATATATAATTCACACATTTCGTCTATAAGCCGTTTTAAATAAATGTACATATCGTTACCTTAATATAGAAAGGCCTTATCTCACATCATCGCAGAAATGCAAAAAGCCGTAACTAACTAAAAATACAAAATTCACTTTTTGATTTATTATGATGCATTTCACCGAATTATAAGTCCCCAGATCGTCTTATGTAATAACAATTTTTATTTAGTTACGGCTTTTTTGCATTTTAGCGACGATGTGAGATATGCCCTTTCCATATTAAGGTAACGATATGTATATACATACATATTTGTATATATATGAATTTATGTATGTACATTAATATGAAAATTTGCCTTCAACCGTTCTAAAAAAAAAAAAGTAAGTTGATAATAAATCATTACGTCAATCAAAAAAATTAATTACATACATTTTGCATGCTTTTACGCACATATATACATATGTACATATGTGTTTGTACCTACATATATGATACCATGCTTATATGCCTAAATTGTTATATTTATTTAAAAATTACTACTTTAATACAGTATAGAGCATAATTTATTAGATATTAGTACATACTATTTTTTATTATTTTTTGTTACATATTTTATCATATATTTATTTATATTTTAATAGGTAATTCATTTAATATCTTTTATAGTAACTCAGTTAATATGGCTATCAACAAAACAATTTCGTAAATTAGCAGCTATTTCACCAATACTTTATACAGTGTATTTATTTATAATAGCGAAAAAAAACAAAAAAAAAATAAAGAGTTGCTTCGTTCTTAAATTGAAAAAAGAAAGAAATATCCGTAATTATGCATCTACACCAACTCACGCATATTTAAAGCTGTACCCTTAAATCGTGAGCTGTATTTCATATTTACCCTAAACTAAATACTTTTGAAATTTTTTGGATATTCAAGAGTATGCAAAAAATTTATGCAATACTCGTACATATCGTATATTCTCGTTTTTTAAGGGGTTTCGATGATGGTTTGTCTTTTTTGCCATTTATTGCAAGTTTCTAAGAGCTGCCATTTTGAGGCTTAGAAAGAGGTATGTAAATAATTCCATAATTTGTTTTATTTATACATACATTAATTTTAAATAATTAAACAGTAATTACACATCGGTCAGTCCATGCCAAATTGGCCAATGGTTGAAATCGACCATTTTTGATTTGAAGGAATTTTGGTCAGAACTTTTCTTTTTTTATATAACGAAGTTCTCTCGAAAATTTCCTTAGATTGGAAATGTTTATATGAAACAAAAAATGAGTAGGAAATAAAGTTTCGAGTTTGGATTTTTAGTTGGTACTTTTTTATTTTAAAACAGTACTTTAACGACTTTTTCTCTTTGCTAAGCATACATACCTACATAAACAACATTTGGATCTACATTGTTTACAAAAATATCATGCGCAAGTATACAAAATTGACTCCAAGCTCTTTAACGCCAACTGATTTTTATCATAAAGCATTTACATCCGCAGACTTGACAACAGCCATCTTAATAAAAGTCGATTAAGTCTAATAACTTTTTCTGCCAGAAATATATTTTTTAATATTTTTTGTCAATTTAAAATTTTTCGAACCGATTTCGCTCAGCGATAATCTTTATTTTCGTGCTGAGTTGTAATCATTAAGATCGAAAGAAAAAAATGGTTATATAAAGGAAACAATCAAATATGGTTCCAAAAAGGCAAATAATTGTTTGATCGAAAAAATATAACTTTTATTAGATATAGATAGATACAAATTTAAATAAAAACCTTTGAAGCCGAACATTTATTTAAACGATTTGTTTCTATATTGCAGCACTTATGTAATTTCGATACATTTTCAAATTTTCTTTTCGCAAAATTTTTAGTTTCGATTCATACTTAACTGAAGCATCCAAACTTGCAAGTTCAGTTTTACATATCAAAGTCTTATATTAAACACCGTCTAGTAGGAAATATATCATATCAACATTCGTTTTTTTTTTTTGGATAAGAAAACTAGCAATAGAAGAGCGTCGCAAAAAATAATTAATGCCAGTCAAGTATGTTTTTACGTCAGCCAATTTGTGAAAATTGCAAACACTGAGTATTGTACATTATCCATCGATATGTTGTTTGAAAGTTATTCCTGTTAATTATGGACTGAAACGTGTAATTTTCTCGCTTTCTTTGACAATCTTATACATTTTTATGACATCAACTTTACGTGAAGTTCTTTTGTCCCACTTTAGTTCATGCGCTGCCACATCCCCAACATCAACATCAGATTCTCATGCACTTAGCTATGAGAAGAGAGATTTAGAGATGGCTAAAATTATAATTATACACTTTCCACAGAGGTGTCTTACCTTTCCTCTTTGATACCAGTACTTCTCCACACATAAAAAACTTTTGTGTACTTCGTTCATAAAAAATTCGTTAATACATGTTTAATTATATGTACATAAAGTACAATACCCCTTCGATTTATCTTAGCATTCTTTTGTTTTCTAGTCTTTTTTTATATTTTAAATAATTTTTTTGTTTTTAATTTTTCTTTAGTAAATCGTAAAAAAGGGAACTTGCGGTATCTGCGCCACAATACATACAGGCACTTAGAACTATTAATTTACATATGTGCAACTAATTTTGATGCATTTAGAAAAGCTCCACCGTTGATACTCTTTTTGAAAGAAATCTTAAGCTACTATATATAACACATATGTACATATGTGAATGGTGCAAAATAATGGGCAAATTGAATGAATAAAAAAGAAATTAAAAAGCAAAAAAGAAAAGTAACATTTAGTATAAGAAATTACAAGTAATATAAAAATTGAAATAAAAGTACATAAAAATAAGTAGCTGTAGATTTGCAACAATTTACGATTAGCACTTAAATAATGCATATAATTCTATGTATGTACATATATATTGCGGGTATACATTTATGTATGTATGCATGAATGTAGGTGACTACTTTAATTTCGATATGTTTGCTTGATTATTGCCCAACATAATCGCTTCTTATTTAATTACGAGTTCATAGCTGCCACGTTTACGTTTGCTTGGAAATTAATTTAGAACAAAGAATTCGCAGCTCAGTTCGCTCTATCATTATTGTGGTTCATTCAAGATGTCGTTGACGCTATCGTGGATGGCCCGCCAATGCGTTTTGGCGATGAGGTTAGCACCTTCTCCTTAGGTTTTCCCTGCTCATCTTGGAAGAAAATCTTTGTTATGACAATATCGCCAGTACTAAGTGTTTGCGATGCTGAGTCGATCGATTTCACAGCCTTCTTTTCATTGTTAACCAGACGTATGGTTGGTGTACTACTGCGTTCGCAGTTACAATTGCAATTCTTAGCGCTAAAAATGTAAAAAAAAAAAATATTTAGCAAATTCTTTATTAGAAGAAATGTTTATAGGCGTACTTACTTTTTGGTCTTCTCACGTACAACTTGTACATTATCAGTGGCGGATATGTTTGAGCTCAATTGATCCTGCATTGTGTTGGAAGTTATAATCTAAAACGAAAATATAGAACCCAAATAAATATGTATGTGTCAGAGAATGTGGAATGGGCGAATTAAGGCACGCGCTACAACTATCACTATTTTGAGTTTATTATAATCATTGTGTCCTTAAGATCTATTGCCCCCTCCCTCCCCCCACATATTTATGGTGCATCTAATTTCATTGCGCCCTCAAGAATAAGATAGTTAGTTTAGTTAAGACATTCACAAGACCATGGATAATCGATAATCGGCTAATAGTCGTTTATCTACTACTAGTCGACACTCGCAATAAGGGTGCAAGTATCTTTTGGGTTTGTACATCAAAGCATCGTACTAATATGTGACATGTAGTTTCATTATCAGTCCTGCATAATCTGCGTAGCTCTTCCGAGTAAATTCCCACTTTAGTCAGGTGACAGTTTATCTTGCAATACCTTGTGAGAATTTCAGGATGATATTTAAGTTAATCTCTTGGATAAGCTCAGGCATTCCTTAAAGCGTTTTGATTATTATTTCTTATAATCGCTTTGAACCCAAATTGGATTAGTCAGACCAGGAGTTTCGGCTTGTTAAAATACTTCAACGCCATCTTCTTTATCGTACGTTTCTGCCAGGAAAATTAATATATATTTTCACATATGCTCCAAGTAGATTAGCATCGGTGCAAATACATTTATAGGTACAGGGACCAACATCAGTCCATCAGAGATCAGATTCAGGAAAGCAGAATCACTCAGAATTGCATTATGTCAGCAAATACAATTCGAAATTTGCAAATTATTCCCTACACTCTCTTACTCGCTGCTCTCGCTTCTCTTCTACTTACTTGATCATTTGGCATTTGTGTAACGGCCGACAATATCGCTTCCAGCTTATCCAATTTCACCACTCGATCCATGGATTGATCTGCTAAGATTTCATCCATCATTTGCATAGACTCGGCCAAACTGGGTGGCTCAGAGTTGAAGCGTGGCGAAAATGTGCCGGTTAATGAATTGTCTGATGGCACTGAGTCGAGACTTGGAAAGTTATCGTTTTCAGTGGGTTCTTGTTCATCCTCAGAATCACTTTGATCCCTGAAAATTCAGTGAAGTGGGTTAATTTTTTTTTTACAAATTCGAACCACTGCGACTATGTACCTAGTTTGGTTACCAGCCGATTCCATTTTTTCAAACTTCTTTGCTACTTTATTGTTATTGCGCTTCAGACGGTCCTTCTCTTCCTCGGTCAAGTCCATGTAGCTGCAAGTGTTGTTAATGAAAAGTAAATACAAAAACTGTACTAACAACTTTTACTAAATCTTCAGTATGCCTCTTACCGCAACAAGCGAATTTCACGATTCGACAGCACGATACTCTTGTTTGACTGCTCTAGTTTCTGTTTGAGGTCAGTCACCTCAGTGGTCACCTTGCGCTGCTTCTTGCGTGTCTTCACCTCATTGGGTTTGATTTGTATGAGTATTTGTTCAGTGCAAAGCTCAGAGAAAAGCTGACGATTCTCTGGTTTTATTTGTCTAGAAAATGAAAATGGAATATGTACATACATATATAATGAATGCTATTTATCTAGTAGACTTAATTGAAACTGCTTCGAAATTCACATCAAATACAGCAGCAGCTTACTCACCTCGCTAGATTACCGTAGAGCTGATCGTTGATTAAGACAAGCACATCACCGGCCGCATAGAGCAGCATATCACGCGATAATGGCCGCTTGGCCCAATATTTTTGATCGCGACGGTAAATCTGCTTGAGTTGCTCCTTAATCGGATTGATGGGGGCATTATACTGTTCGCATAGTGTATTCAGTGAAATGTATTTCGCTTTGTAAACTTGTTTACCCGTCTCCTGATACTGTATGATGGCATATGCGGCCTAGTAGCAATAATAGAAGAAAATCAAAATAGAGATCAACTTGTTCTTTTCCCCAACTACTCGCCCAGTTAATACCCACCTGCGTATCGAATACATTCCGTAAAAGTATGCCAAACTGCAAATACAAATTCGCTGCATCATTGCGGCAGTCGTGTATGACCTTGATGACATTTTCATGCTCCAACAACGTCTTCAGGCCACCATCGCTGATTATCTCAGGACATGTGCGCACATCGAAAATGAATGCTTCGCCACGTGTGGTGCCGATTTCAATGAGCGTGATTTCGCCCTTCAAACCCAAATTAATGCCTTCGCAGTCCAGCGATATGACTATGCTCTGATTATTCTGCTGCGCAAACTTCAACATCGCCTCGGTGACGAACAGGGAGCGGTGCACTGTGTTAATCACTGTGGTATTCTGCATTACCTTAAGCCTCCAGGTATCGCCAACAAAATAATTATGACTAGGTGAATGTGATGTGTTGTTCGCGTTGACGGCAGCTGTCGAGTTTGAACTCGCGTTTGTGCTGCCACCAGCTGTGCTCGCGACATTGATGCTATTGGAATGCACGGGACTTGAATGGGAGGATGAGTTCTGTGGATTGTAGCCGGCAGATGCACCACCCACCTGGTTGGCCAGTGACTGCTTGTCTTTTTCGTAGTTCTCGGCTAGAGTACGTATAACCAAGTTGTTCACGCGTTGCTTCAGTGTCTGATTGAGACTGTTCGGGCGTTCTGTGTTCGCTTGTGTCGATATGGCGGAATTTTGCAATGAATTCAGATTATTTTGACCACCCAAAAGAGGTGGATTATTGTTGCCGGGCGGGCCGTATGAAGAACAAGTATTCGGGCTTGGGCAATTGCGATCGCAAAGGTTGTCCAGGTGAACGTCCGACATTTGTATGAAACTATCGAAGCCTGAATTGGGTTCTGATCGTGTTTGTGACGCATTATCGGTTGGCGCTACCACCGGACTAGACATATTGGATACAGGCGCATTTAGCTTAAAATTTGGTGATGTAATGCTGCAATTGTTGTTGTTGCTGCTGCTCATGTTATTCACATGTGCACTTTGTGGCGATGAAGTGCTGATGGTATTGTTGTTGGCAAAATTACGCAACGCCGGCGATTGCAAACGTTGCTGTACAGCGCTGAGGGCTGGTTGCGCCGCCGGTGGTGGTGATTGATTCTTCAATGCCATATTGTTGATGTTGTTGTTCATCGAATTATATTGCTCGCGCGTACGCGCCTGCGCCTGCTGGATATATGAATCACTCAACTTGGGCTTCTGCAACAACGTGACTAGATTGGCTTGTATGTGGAAACAATCAGAAAAGAGCTTGAGGAAGGTCGAGAGATCGTTGGGTGTTTTGAACATGCGCAACCACTGCTCCTGGGGGAAGCGTGCTGTCAATAAATGAAATAATTGATCCACCAAAATCGGACCCTTCGTCTCAATGCATTGCGCAAAGAAATCCACCATCTGCTGGGTGGCTTTCGTATCAATATTGCTCTGTGGCAAATGCAGACGATCTTGCGCCGGCAAGTCCGTCATATCATCGCAGCCAACAAGCATCACATGATCATCGATCACCTTGAAGGTATCAGTATGCTTCTGTAGAAACTCAGTGAACTCTTTTATATGTTGACCTGAAAGTGCATACAAGTAACAAATAACAATTACCACATCCACATCTCAGTGAAGTTGTAAAGTGGGTACCTGAAATATGCCGCACCTGCGGTGACGCCTGCGAACGATGACCCAATAAGCTGCGCACCGGCACCTCTACGCCAATACCATACTGTAGCATTTTATTTTTAAAATAGTCTTTAGCCTCTTTAATGTAATCACGTCGTCCGCCATAGCTACCATCGTCCTCCGAAGCGTGCTGGTAAGTATTCACCTTCACATAGTCACCGTCCACAACGAATATTGATGGATGCTGAGCAAGCAGCTTCTTCAAACCTGAAATGAGGAAGGGTGAAAAAGTTTATTAGTACTTAGGCAACAGCATAAATGGTTAAGACAGGCTGAAAGTGTGGCAGTAAGTAATTGTAAGTGGTCTTCATATATACATAAATGCCTATTTAAATTAACTAGTGTTCGCCCAGCGGTTGAAATTCAACCGATAAAATTAAGGATAGTTTATGTAAGTTGAATGAGCTAAAATAACATTAGTTGGAATGGGTTAAGTGGAGGGGAGTTTAGCTTAGTACTTGGCATAACATAACATAACCATAACATAAGAATAAATAACATAACATATGAAGCATAACACACCACAATATAACATCGCACACTCTTCAGTTGTATTTCCTTTTTATCCCTTTTTTCACCTCTATCTAAATCTTATTTATTTTGGTTCATTTTATGCCAAATGATGTTGCCTTTGATGCCACATTAAGTAATATCATGTCATGTGGTGAAATTGGGTGTGGTGAGCTGCGGTGTGGTGGAATTGGGTGTAGGAGTTACGGTGTGGTGAATTTAGGTGTGGTGGATTCAGGTGTGGTGAGTTAAGTTATGGTGAGAAAGTTGAGGTGTGGTGAATTAAGGTGTGGTGAATTTTGGTGTGGTGAGTTGAGGTGAGTTAAGGTGTGGTGAGAAAATTGAGGTGTGGTGAATTAAGGGTGGTGGATTTAGGTGTGGTGGATTTAGGTGCGGGGGTTAAGGTGTGGCGAGTTGAGGTGTGGTGAGTTGAGGTGTGGTGAATTTAGGTGTGGGGAGTTAAAGTGTGGTGAATTAATGTGTGGTGAGCTCAGGTGGAGTAAGTTTTTAAGTTAAGATGAGTTAAAGTTAAGGGGTTATGATTTTTATCC